>NC_073272.2:142145000-142450000 GCF_029289425.2 Pan paniscus
GAAAGATACTCCGTGTGTGTAATTCAAAGACTCAATATTGTTGAATGGCGATGCTCCCAAAAGGTATCTGCAGATTCAATACAATCACTACTGAAATTCCAACTGCCCTAATTGTACATTTTAAAATAACTAAAAGAGTATAATTGGATTATTACTATCACAAACGATAAATGCTTGAGGGGATGAATACCCCATTTTCTATGATGTGATTGGTACACATTGCATGCCTGTATCAAAATATCTCATTCACCTCATATGTATATACATCTACTATGTACCCATAAAAGTTTTTTAAAAATAAAGAATTGTATACAACACATGCATATATCCAACAATGAGTATAATTAATGCTTCATAGATCTGGCATGCAAATTGTCATTCTAAATTTGAGTCAAGTATAAAAAATTTCAGAAGAAAAATAGTTCCCCCAAGAAACCTATCCAAATCTGTGAAATATTTCTGTAGTCCACCAAATCACCCTTTAGCTTACAGACGTGTCTACAAATATTATGAAACTCACTGATGAGACTTTATAATCAATTGTTACATGTTAGAAAATATGATGTCAGGATACCACGACGAAAAATAATACTATATACAATGATTAGAACTATTTATCTGATTTTTTTAACATTGACATGTAAAAATGTCCTGATGGATCTCAAATAGTGATGTACTAAATGCTATAATGCCTGGGGTTTGCTTCAAAGCAACATGGCAATATAGTGAGAAAATGACTGGCCATCAGTTAGGCATTATGCAGGCTGAGTGATGAGTACATGGGAGTTCATTATAGTAATCTATCTACTTTCATGTATTTAAGATTTTTTAATAATAAAAAATTTTTTAAATTAAAAATAAAAATTTGACCTATTTTCAGAAATAAATAAACTGAATTAAATTAAAATGCATGTGAAAATTCAAAGGATCTCATGTAGCCAAAAGAAGCTTGAAGAACAAAGTTGAAAAACTCATACTTTTCTATTTCAAAATTTACAATCCAGCTATAGTAAATCAAAACATTGTGGTATTGGCATAAGTTTGGATATTTGGGTCACTTAAGTAGAATTTTGAATCCAAACATAAACCCTCACTTTTTACACCTGATTTTTACAAAGATTCTTAGACACTTCAATAGGGAAGGAAATGTTTTTTCAACACACGACACAGAAATAAATGGATGTCTGCATCCAAAATAATTATTTTGGACTTCTACTTTATACCATATTTAAAAATTATCTCAAAGTGGATCAAAGACACAAATGTAAGAGCTAAAACTATGAAACTTTTAGAATTCAGCATAAGCATAAATCATTTTGACCATGAATTAGGCAGTGGTTTCTTAGATGTGGCATCAACCACATAAGAAATAAACTGATACATTTGATTTCATCAAAATTAAAAACTTACGTGCTTTAAAAGAAATTAGAAAAGTGAAAAGACAACCCATAGAAGGGTGGAAAATGTATTCAATTTTTATCTGCTAAGAGTTTATTATCTAGAATTTAAAATAATTCTCACAAATCAGCAGTAAAAAGAAAAAAACAATTTTTAAATTAGAATAGGTATTTCACTAAATAAGACATACAAATAGCTAATAAGCACATTAAAAGATACTCAATATCATTATAATTAGGGAAATGCAAATCACAATGGCAATAAGATACCACCTCACTCCCGTTAGGCTGGCTATGTTTAAAAATAAATAACAATAATGAAAAGCACAAGTGTTGGTGAGGATGTAGAGAAATGAGAACTCTCATACATGGGAAAGAAAATGGTACAGGTTCTGTGGAAAATAGTTTGGCAATTTCTCAAAATGTTTAGCTAGATTTATCATAAGAATCATAAATTACACTCCTAAGCATATACCCCAGAGAAATGAGAACAAGTGTTCACATAAAAACTTGTACAGAAATGTTCATAATAGCACTATACATAATCTACAAAAACTGTATACAAGTCATGAATGGATAAACAAATAGTCATCTATCTATACAATGGAAATTATTCAGGCATAAAAAAGAATAAAGTACTAAAATATGCTACCACACTAGTGAACCTTGAAAGTAATATGCAAAGTAACAGAAGCTAGATTTAATAGGCCATTTATTTTGTCTTTTCACTTATTTAAAATGGCCAGAATAGGCAAGTCCATAAAGGTAAAGGGTCAATTAATTAGTGGTAGCCATGAAGAAAAAACAGCATACCCTATTCCTTTAAAAGCCAGGGTAAATTTCTGTCTACCCAGCCAAGGCATATTCTTCTTATGTGGAACTTCAACCAATATCTGCCTCTCAGACAGTTTGCAAGAAATAACAAAATCTATCCTTACTTTACATTCCCAAATAGACTCTTTGGCAGCAGTGACTCTCCAAAACCGCCGAGGCCTAGACCTCCTCACTGCTGAGAAAGGAGGACTCTGCACCTTTTTAGGGCAAGAGTATTGTTTTTACACTAACTAGTCAGGGATAGTACGAGATGCCACCCAGTGTTTACAGGAAAAGGCTTCTGAAATAAGACAACGCCTTTCAAACTCTTATACCAACCTCTGGAGTTGGGCAACATGGCTTCTCCCCTTTCTATGTCCTGTGGCAGCCATCTTGCTGTTACTCTCCTTTGGGCCCTGTATTTTTAACCTTCTTGTCAAAGTAAAGACAGGTGTAAGAAATTATAAAAGTATTAATTTTGGGAACTGATATATGTCCATGAAATCTTCAAGATTTATGTTCCTCTGCCATGGCTCCAGCTGGTCCCTCCATTCGGGGTCCCTGACCTCCTGCAACAATGGAAATTTAAAAATTCTTCAAACTGAAGGAAAATAATGACACAACCTACCAAAACATCTGGAATACAGGTAAGGTGGTGCTAAGATGAAAGTTCATAGCCCTAAACACCTACATCAAAAAGACTAAAAGAGCACAAAATGACATTCTAAGGTCACATCTCAAGGAACTAGAGAAACAAGAACAAACCAAATCTAAACCCAGCAGAAGAAAGGAAATAACCAAGATCAGAGCAGAAGTAAATGAAATTGAAAAAAAAAAAGATAAATGAACCAGCTTTTTGCTGGTTCTTTGAAAAGATGAAGAATATTGATAGACCATTAGCAATATTAACCAAGAGGAGAGAAAATCCAAATAACCTCACTAAGAAACAAAACAGTAGATATTACAACTGACACCACTGAAATACAAAAGATCATTCAAGGCTGCTATGAACACCTTCACACATATAAACTAGAAAACCTAGAAGAGATGGATAAATTTCTGGAAAAATATAACCCTCTTAGCTTAAATCAGAAAGAATTAGATACCCTGAACAGACCAGTAACAATCAGTGAGATTGAAATGGTAATTTAAAAATTACCAACAAACAAAAAGCAGGACCAGATGGATTCACAGCAGAATTCTGCAAAACATTCAAAGAAGAATTGGTACCAATCCTTTTGACACTATATCATAAGATAGAGAATGAAGGAACCCAACCTAATTAATTATATGAAGCCAGCATCACCCTAATACCAAAATCAAAAGAACATAATGAAAGAAGAAAACTACTGACCAATATCCTTGATGAAAATAGATGCTAAACTAATAGGCAAAATAACTAGCTAGCATCATAATGACAAGATCAAATTCACACATACCAATATTAAACATAAATGTAAATGGGCTAAATGTCCCAATTAAAGACTCAGACTGGCAAATTGGATAAAGAGTCAAGACCCATTGGTGTGCTGTATTGAGGAGACCCATCTCACGTGAAAAGACACACATAGGCTCAAAATAAAGGGATGGAGGAATATTTACCAAGCAAATGAAAGCAAAAAAAAAAAAAAAAAAAAAGCAGGAGTTGTCAGGAGTTGTAATCCTAGTCTCTGATAAAACAGACTTTAAAACAGCAAACATCAAAAAAGACAAAGAAGGGCATTACATCATGGTAAAAACATCGACGCAACAAGAAGAGCTAACTATCCTAAATAGATATGCACCCAATACAGGAGCACCCATATTCATAAAGCAAGTTCTTAGAGACCTTCAAAGAGACTTAGACTCCAACAATAACAGTGGGAGACATTAACACCCCACTGCCAATATTAGACATATGAATGAGACAGAAAAATAACAAGAATGTTCAGGACTTGAACTCAGCTCTGGACCCAGCAGACCTAATAGATATCTACAGAACTCTCCATCCCAAATCAACAGAATATACATTCTTCTCAGCACCACATCACACTTATTCTAAAATTGTCCACATAATTGGAAGTAAAACATGCCTCGGCAAATGCAAAAGAATGAAAATCATAACAAACAGACTTCATAACTCTCAGACCCCAGTGCAAACAAATTAGAACTCAGGATTAAGAAACTCACTCAAAACCACACAACTACATGGAAACTGGACAACCTGCTCCTGAATGACTACTGGGTAAATAACAAAATTAAGGCAGAAATAAATAAGTTCTTAGAAACCAATGAGAAAAAAGACACAATGTACCATAATCTCTGGGACACAGCTAAATCAGTGTTTAGAGGGAAATTTATAGCACTAAGTGCCCACAGGAGAAAGCAGGAAAGATCTAAAATCAACACCGTAACATAACAATTAAAAGAACTAGAGAAGCAAGAGCAAACAAATTCAAAAGCTAGCAGAAGACAAGAAATAACTAAGAAAGATCAGAGCAGAACCGAATGAGATAGAGATATGAAAAACCCTTCAAAAAATCAATGAATCCAGGAGCTGGTTTTCTGAAAAGATTAACAAAATAGATAGACCACTAGCTAGACTAAGAAAGAAGAAAAGACAAAAGAATCAAATAGACACACTAAAGAATGATAAAGGGGAGATCACACCTGATCCCACAGAAATAGAAACTACCATCAGAGAATATTATAAATACCTCTAGGTAAATAAACAAGAAAATCTAGAAAAAATTGATAAGTTCCTGGAAACATACACCCTCCCAATACTAAACCAAGAAGATGTCGAATCCTTGAATAGACCAATAACAAGTTCTGAAATTGAGGCAGTAATTAATAGCCTACGAACCAAAAAAAGCCTAGGACCAGCCAGATTCACAGCTGATTTCTACCACACAGGTACAAAGAGGAGCTGGTACCATTCCTTCTGACACTATTCCAAACAATAGATAAAGAGAGACTCCTCCCTAACTCATTTTATGAGGCCAGCAGCATCCTGATACCAAAACCTGGCAGAGACACAACATTGTCTTGATGGAACGTATCTCAAAATAATAAGAGCTATTTATGACAAACCCACAGCCAATATCATACTGAATGAGCAAAAGCTGGAAGCATTCCCTTTGAAAACTGGCACAAGATAAGGATGCCCTCTGTCTCCACTCCTATTCAACATAGTGTTAGAAGTTCTGGCCAGGGCAATCAGGCAAGAGAAAGAAATAAATTGTATTCAAATAGGAAGAAAGGAATTCAAATTGCCTGTGTTTGCAGAAGACATGACTGTATATTTTGAAAACCCCCTCATCTCAGCCCCAAATCTCTTTAAGCTGATAAGCAACTTCAGCAAAGTCTCAGGATACAAAATCAATGTGCAAAAATCACAAGCATTCCTATACACCAATTATAGACCATCAGAGAGCCAAATCATGAGTCAAATCCCATTCACAATTGCTACAGGAGGATAAAATACCTAGGAATACAACTTACAAGGGATGTGAAGGGCCTCTTCAAGGAGAACTACAAACCACTGTTCAACGAAATAAGAGAGGACACAAACAACTGGAAAAACATTCCATGCTCACAAATAGGAAGAATCAATATCATGAAAATGGCCATACTGCCCAAAGTAATTTATAGTTTCAGTGCTATCCCCATCAAGCTACCATTGACTTTCTTCACATAATTAGAAAAAACTACTTTAAATTTCATATGGAACCACAAAAGAGCCTGTATAGCCAAGACAATCCTAAGCAAAAAGAACAAAGCTGGAGGCATCGTGCTACCTGACTTCAAAATATACTACAAAACGACAGTAAGAAAAACAGCATGGTACTGGTACCAAAACAGATGTATAGACCAATGGGACAGAATCGAGTTCTCAGAAATAATGCCACCCATCTATAACCATGTGATCATTGACAAACCTGACAAAAACAAGCAATGGGTAAATGATTCACTATTTAATAAGTGGTATTGGGAAAACTGGCTAGCCATTTGCAGAAAACTGAAACTGGACCCCTTTCTTACACCTTATACAAAAATTGACTCAAGATGAATTAAAGACTTAAATGTAAGGCCTAAAACCATAAAAACCCAAGATGAAGACCTAGGCAATACATTCAGGACATAGACACGGGCAAAGACTTAATGACTAAAACCCCAAAAGCAATGGCAACAAAAGCCAAAATTGACAAATGAGATCTAATTAAACTAAAGAGCTTCTGCACAGCAAAAGAAACTATCATCAGAGTGAACAGGCAACCTAAAAAATGGAGGAAAATTTTTGCAATCTACCCATCTGACAAAGAGCTAATATCCAGAATCTACAAGGAACTTAAGCCAATTTACAAAACAAAAACAAACAAATGAAAACCAAACAACAACAACAAAAAACCCATGTAAAAGCAGGCAAAGGATATGAACAGACCCTTTTGAATAGAAGACATTTATGCAGCCAATAAACATATTAAAAAAGCTCATCACTGGACATTGGAGAAATGCAAATCAAAACCACTATGAGATACCATCTCATGCCAGTTTGAATGGGGATCATTAAAAAGTCAGAAAACAATGAATGCTGGATGGGATATAGGGAAATAGGAACACTTTTACACTGGTGTTGGGAGTGTAAATTAGTTCAACCATTGTGGAAGACAGTGTGGCAATTCCTCAAGGATCTACAACCAGAAATACTATTTGACCCAGCAATCCCATTATTGGGTATATACCTAAAGGATTTTAAAACTTTCTACTATAAAGACACATGCACACATATGTTTAGTGCAGCATTATTCACAATAGCAAAGACTTGGAACCAACCCAAATGCCCACCAATGATAGACTGGATTAAAGAAATGTGGCACATATACACCATGGAACACTATGCAGCTATAAAAAAGAATGAGTTCATGTCCTTTGCAGGGACATGGATGAAGCTGGAAACCATCATTCTCAGCAAACTAACACAGGAACAGAAAACCAAACACCCCATGTTCTCACTCATAAGTAGGAGTTGAATAATGAGAACACATGGACACAAGGAGGGGAATATCACACACTATGGACTGTCATGGGGTGGGGGGCTAGGGGAGGAATAGCATTAGGAGAAATACCTAATGTAGTTGACAGGTTGATGGGTGCAGCAAACCACCATGGTACGTGTATACCTATGTAACAAACCTGCACGTTCTGCACATGTATCCCAGAATTTAAAGTAGAAACAAACAAACAAAAAACCAGAAAATAGATGTTAAAATCCTTAACAAAATACTAGCTTAACAAATCCAACAACATATCAAAAAGGTAATCCACCATGATCAAGTGGGTTTTATACCAGGGATGCAGGGATGATTTACCATATGCAAGTCAATAAATGTGATACACCACATAAACAGAATTAAAAACAAAAATCAGATGATCATCTCAATAGATGTATAAAAAGCATTCTACAAAATCCAGCATCCCTTTTTGAATAAAGCTCACAGCAAAATCAGCATACAAGGGACATAACTCAGTGTTAAAAAGCCATCTATGAGAAACCCACAGCCAATATAATACAGAATGAGGAAAAGTTGAAAGCATTCCCTCTCAAATCTGTAAGAAGACAAAGATGTCCATTCTCACCATTCCTCTTCATCATAGTACTGGAAGTCCTAGCCAGAGCAATCAGACAAGAGAAAGAAATAAAAGGTATCCAAATGTGTAAAGAGGAAGTCAAACTATCACTGTTAGCTGACAATATGATTGCTTGCCTTGAAAACCCTAAAGACTCCTCCAGAAAGCTCCTAGAACTGATAAAAGAATTCATCAAAGTTTCTGGATACAAGATTAATGTACACAAATCAGTAGCTCTTCTATATACCAACAGTGACCAAGTGGAGAATCAAATCGAGAATGCAACTTCCATTGCTGCAAAAAAAAAAAAAAAAAGTAAAATACTTATGAATATACCTAACCAAGGATGTGAAAGACCTGTACAAGGAAAACTACAAAATACTGCTGTAAGAAATCATAGATGTCTGGGTGCAGTGGCTCACGCCTGTAATCCCAGCACTTTGGGAGGCCAAGGTGGGCGAATCACGAGGTCGGGAGATCGAGACTATCCTGGCTAACATGGTGAAACTCTGTCTCTACTAAAAATACAAAAAATTAGCCAGGCGTGGTGGTGGGCACCTGTAGTCCCAGCTACTCGGGAGGCTGAGGCAGGAGAATGGTGAGCCTCACTGAGGCAGAGCTTGCAGTGAGCCAAGATTGCACCATTGCACTCCAGCCTGGGTGACAGAGTGAGACTCCACCTCAAAAAAAAAAAAAAAAAAAAAAAAAGAAATCATAGATGACACAAACAAATGGAAACACAGCCCATACTCATGGATGGGTAGAATCAATATTGTGAAAATGACCACACTGCCAAAAGCAATCTACAAATTCAATGCAATCCCCATCAAAATACCACCATCATTCTTCACAGAATTAGAAAAAAAATTCTAAAATTCGTACGGAAACAAGAAAGCCCACATAACCAAAGCAAGACTAAGCAAAAAGAACAAATCTGGAGGCATCACACTACCTTATTTCAAACTATACTATAAGGCCATAGTCACCAACACAGCATGGTGCTGGTATAAAAATAGGCACATAGACCAATGGAACAGAATAGAGAACCCAGAAATAAACCCAAACAGAGAGAGCCAAGTTATCTTCGAGAAAGCAAACAAAAACATAAACTGGGGAAAGGACACCCTTTTCAACAAATGGTGCTGGGATAATTGGCTAGCCACATGTAGGAGAATGAAACTGGATCCTCATCTCTCACCTTATACAAAAATCAACTCAAGATGGATTAAGGACTTAAATCTAAGACCTGAAACTATAAAAATTCTAGAAGATAACATTGGAAAAACTCTTCTAGACATTGGCTTAGGCAAGGATTTCATGACCAGAACCCAAAAGCAAATGCAATAAAAACAAAGGTAAATAGCCAGGACCTAAACTAAAGAGCTTTTGCACAGCAAAAGGAACAGATAGCAGAGTAAACAGACAACCCAGAGAGTGGGAAAGAATCCTCACAATCTATAAATCTGATGGACTAATATCCAGAATCTACAACAAACTCAAATCAGTAAGAAAAAAAACAAACAATCCCATCAAAAAGTTGGCTAAGGACATGAATAGACAATTCTCAAATGAAGATATTCAAATGGCCACTGAACATATGAAAAAATGCTCAAAATCACTAATGATCAGGGAAATGGAAACTTATTCCTGCAAGAATGGCCATAATCAAAAAATTGAAAAAAAGTAGATGTTGGTATGGATGCGGTGATCAGGGAACACTTCTACACTGCTGGTGAGAATGTACACTGGTACAGCTACTATGGAAAACAGCGTGGAGATTTCTTAAAGAACTAAAAGTAGAACTACAATTTGATCCAGCAATCCCACTACTGGGAATCTATCCAGAGGAAAAGAATTCATTATACAAAAAAGATACTTGCACATGCATGTTTATAGCAGCACAATTCACAATTGTGAAATCATGAAACCAACCCAAATGCCCATCAATGAATGAATGAAGAAACGGTGGTATGTATATAGATAGATAGATAGATAGATAGATAGATAGATAGATAGATAGATGATAGATAGATGATGGAATACTACTCAGCCATAAAAAGAATGAATTAACAGCATTTGCAGGAACCTGGATGAGATCGGTGACTATTATTCTAAGTGAAGTAACTCAGGAATGGAAAACCAAATATTATATGTTCTCACTGATATGTGGGAGCTAAGGTATAAGGACACAAAGGCATAAGAATGATACAATTGACTTTGGGGACTTGGGGGGAAGAGTGGGAGGAGGGCGAGGGATAAAAGACTACAAATAAAGTGCAGTGTATACTGCTTGGGTGATGAGTGCACCAAAATCTCACAAATCGCCACTAAAGAACTTATGTAACCAAATATCACCTGTACCCTAATAACTTATGGAAAAATAATTGAAATGAAAATATTCAGTAAGTTCTAAATTTGCTTGATTAATAGGCTTTTTGTTCTCTTGAGGATAATGAAATATTTCTTTCTTGATTTTGGTTTAAAACAACTTGAAATTTGAGGATCTTGCTGCAAAAGAGATTTAAAAAAAGAAATGCAGCTGTTTTCATTATAAAATTAACTATCATTATGACCGCTCTCTTCCTGGAGAGAATATTTTTTAAATTCCTTTTTCTCTAACAGATTCATTTGCTGTCGAATAGCTTCCAGTTCCAGTAAGTCTTATATATTTTTAAACTTAAAAGGTAGTTGAGCATTTGAATATATTTTCTATTCCGATTATTTATAGAGGAGCACAGTAGATGTTACTTAAAACTAATCTTTCTAGGCCCAATACTTTTAAGTGTCAAATGCTGGGTCAAATTCAGAATAAAAAAGCAGATTATGTAATAATCTCTATTCTCAGTTTGCTCATGGACTAGGAAAGTAGTTTTTGATCTTGGCTACATATTAGTTATATGGCGTACTTAAAAAAAAATCGCAATGTCAATAACACACTCCAGAACAATTAAATTAGACTATTTGAGGAAGAGGGACCCAGGCATCAGTATTTTTAAAGCATCACAGCTGCCTCCAATTTACTGCCAACGTTAAGTACCACTGAGTAGCTCAGTTGTTCTCATATATTAAAGGTATGTCTGTATCACCTGTAGGTCTTGTTCAGACTTATATTACTGGGTAATACTCTGGAGTTTCTGATTCAGTAGATTTTGGTGGGCCTCAGAAATTTGTATTTTTATCAGTTTCCTAAGTGATCGATCAGTAATTTTCAATCATAAGTTACCATTAGAATTACCTCAGATGCAAAAGAAAAGAAAATAAAAAAGCATGAAAAACAACAACAATGACAAAATACACCAATGCCTGTATCCTACTCACAGAGATTCTGCTTTAATTGGACTGAGGCAGAATCCAAACATCAGTATTTTTTCAAAGTTCCCCAGGTGATTCTAATATGCTCCAGGTATGACAACAAGCACTTTATCAGAAACAGAAGTTCTCAAGCTCTGACTGCAAATTTGTGTCACCTCAGAAAATATTCAAATTTCTGAAGTCTAGGCCACACCTCAGACAAATTAAATTATAATATTTTGTGGTGGGACTTAGGTATCATTTTTTAAAATGGCTCCCCATGTGATTCCAATATGCAGCTAAGGTTAAGAACATACTAGATAGTGGGGAGAGACTAGTACATATATAGAAAAAGATGTTATGAAGTATAATAAGGGAAATGGTATCATGCACAAACATAGCACTGAACTCAATGTGGTATCATTCAAATAATCTCCCCAAAAGAAGAAACACTTCTTATTAATCTTGATGAAATTAGTGGGATGGATGGGGACATTTGGTTTAAGTGTCATTTCACAGAAGTACATTTGGCTCAATAACTTCAGGTGTCTCTTTAGGTATCCCAAATTAAAATTTTATTTAAGCACTTAATTTTGTACTTTTAATGTTATTAGAATATTGGGTAAAAGGAAGTAATTAGACGTTTCATGGACTACTGGACGCTGGCTCTCAACTGACACTAATTCCAGGAGACACAAAACATCCTGTGACTCTCTCCTCAGTTCTAGAATGCATGGTTGGAATAGATATACTCAGCAGCTGTCAGAATCTCCATATTGCTTTCATGATCTGTGGAGTGAGGGCTACTATGTTGGAAAAGGCTTTTTCTCTTTGATATAAGAGAAAATCTCCACTAAATTTATAAAATATCTTGAAGGTAATGAGTTGTAAAATGTTTTTATATGTGATTCAGCTAAAATTATATTAAGAGAAAAAGTATCGTCTTTATTATTAAAGAGGAAAGACCAGATTAAGGAGACCACAAAATAGCAGAAAGTCTAAATATTTCTTATCTTTTTAAATCTTCTGTGTTGGCATGTTTAAAAATCACATTCCAAAACCCAAATCCCTCTTTAACATTGTTATATTTCTCTTAATTTTCAATTTTTATATACAGTTGTAAATTTATTTTTGTAGGGTTTGCGATAGACATTCTAGCTCATTTTATTTTATCTAAATAGCCATTTGAACCCATATGACTTACTAAATAGAACTGACATACTATTTTAATTACATGTTAAGTTCCCAATTGGCACTGGGATATTTCTGTGCTTTATAATATCTAATGCCTGATGTCCTAGCCTATTAGTGTGAAAGCACTATCATGTTTTGTTAATTGGCTGTAGGGTATTTTTAATTTACAAAAACACAAGTCCTCAGTTAGTATACTTTCTCATATTTTTTTTAGCTAGCCTTAGGCATTTCTAAATGAATTTTATGGTCATTATATTCAAGTACTTAAAAAAGTGATTCTGATTGAAGTGATATTAAAATTATGAATTGAGTTTTTGAATCATTATCAGTTTGATTACATTAATTTTATAATTACATGTATTTTCAATTATTTACATATTTATATAGTTAATTGTTTTATAAATTTATTAATATGGGCCTCGCACTTTTGCAAATGTGTTGCTAAGTGTATTAAAATTGTCACTGTGATAGTTGAGAATACATATTTTCCACCACAATTTTGAGAAATAAATTTTTGAGGAGATCCTTGGTATTTTTGAAGAGCTATGTGATTGCTCTTCTCTGTGAACCAGACCTTAAAGTAGGAAATACAACCATTCTGTTTGGAAACCTAAATGCAATGGGAGCAATTGGACTTAGGAGTGGCAGAGGTCAAGTGGTGGCACTCAACCACCAAAGGCAAGGTGGGCATGGTTAATGTAATGAACAGCACAGACAAATCAATAGTCAGGATAGTCTTAACTGTGTAGATGCCGAGACCAGCTTGGTCGGGGAGACCCTAACCCAGCGGCGCTAGAGGAATTAAAGACACACACACAGAAATATAGAGGTGTGAAGTGTGAAATCAGGGGTCTCACAGCCTTCAGAGCTGACAGCCCTGAACAGAGATTTACCCACATATTTATTAACAGCAAACCAGTCATTAGCATTGTTTCTGTAGATGTTAAATTAGCTAAAAGTATCCCTTATGGGAAACGAAGGGATGGGCCGAATTAAAGAAATAGGTTGGGCTAGTTAACTGCAGCAGGAACATGCTCTTAAGGCATACATCTCTCATGCTATTGTTTGTGGCTTAAGAATGTCTTTAAGCGGTTTTCTGCCCTGGGCGGGCCAGGTGTTTCTTGCCCTCGTTCCCATAAACCCACAACCTTCCAGCGCAGGCATTAGGGCCATTATGAACATGTTATAGTGCTGCAGAGATTTTGTGCATGGCCAGTCTTGGGGCCAGTTTATGGCCAGATTTTGGGGGGCTTGCTCCCAACATGTAGACCTATTGCATTTGCTAGTTGATCATGATGTTCCTAGAAATGAAATAGATAGGAAGCCTACTGAAGTCTTACTTGATCTGTATAAGTGGAAAAGTTTTAGACTACATGAACAAAAATCTAACCTGAATCATAAAAAGACTCACAGTACCTCAATCAATTCCTGGACATGAGCCAGTTTACAGACCCATACAGACAGACCCATAACTCCTTGAATGAAGGGGAAGCTAGACGTCCTTGAGGAAGGACCTCAGTACACTTCCAAAAATTTATACTCTTAATCTTTCTTCCAACTTTTCCCAATGGGACCTACAGCCTTTTTCCAGGGTCACTATACATTGGGAAAAAGAAAATAATCAGAACTTTCAGGGAATAGTGAACACTGGCTCTGAACTCACACTAATTTCAGGAGACCCAAAACATCCTGTGGCTATTTACCCAGTTCCAGAGGGCATAAATGGCATAGATATACTCAGCAGCTGGCAGAATACCTACATTGGTTTTCTGATCTATGGAGTGAGGACTATTATGGTGGGAAAGCCCAACTGTAATTCATTACAACTGCCTCTCCCTAGGAAAATAGTAAACCAGAAGCAATACCTCATTTCTGGAAAGATTTCAGAAATGAGTACCATCTTTAAGGCTTGAAACATGTAGGGATCGTGATTCCACCAAATCATTTTTTAACTGGCCTATTTGGTTTATGCAGAAGACATATGGGTGTTGGAAAATGACAATGAGTTATGGTGCGCTTAACCAGGTGGTGACTCTAATTTCAGCTGCTGTCTCGGATGTGGTTTCACCATTTTGGCAAAACTGACACATCTCCTTATACCTGGTATACAGTTTTGATCTAGCCAATGTTTTCGTTCTCCATACTTGCTCATAATATCCTTCAGAAGCAGTTTACTTTCAGGTGGTAAGGCCATTGATACACCTCCACTATTACACTACAGGAATGTATCAATTATCCAGCCATGTCATAATTTGTTTTGCAGGAATCCCGATCACTTTTCCCTTTCACAAGATATCACACTAAACCATTACATTGAGGATATGCTGATTGGACCTAATGAGCAAGAAGTAGCAACTACTTCAGACTCATTGATAAGACATTTGTGTGTCAAAGGGTAGAAAATAAACTAGGAAAAAAATGTTCTAGGGCCTTCTACCTCAGTAACATTTTTAGGATTCCAGCAGTGTGGCAACGGTAAGATATCTGTTCTAAGGTGAAGGATAATTGTTGAATCTGGCCCTTGTACAACCAAAAAAGAGGCACAACACCGAAAGATCCTCTTTGGATTTTAGAGGCAAAATATTCCTCCTTTGGGTGCATCACTATGGCCTATTTATGGAGTGGCCCAAAAAGCTTCTACTGTTGGGTGGAATTCAAAACAATAGAAGGCTCTGCAACATATCCAGTCTGTTGTGTGAGCTTCTCTGCCACTTGGCCCATATGATCCAGCAGATCCGATGGTGATTGAAGTGAAAGTGGCAGTTAGAGATACTGTTTGGAGCCTTTGGCAGACCCCTATAGGTGAATCTCAGTGCAGGCATTTAGTATTTGTGGGTAAAGTCCTGCCATCCTCTGGAGATAACTACTCTCCTTTTGAGAAACATCTTTTTGCCTGCCACTGGGCCTTAGTAGAAACTGAATGCTTAACCATGGGCCCCAAGTAACCATGCTACTTGAGCTTCCCATCATGAACTGGGTGTTACCTGAGCCATCAAGTCATAAAATTGGATGTTTGGAATATCATTCCATCATTACATGCAAGATACACACACACACACACACACACACACACACACACACACACACACACACAGTTCTCAATCTAGAAAATGTTTATTATATATATACTGAACAGGTCCTGAAAGCACAAGCAGGTTATATGAAGTGGCTCAAAAGTCCATGGTTCCTCACCCTGCCATATTGACTTTTCTCTCCTTGCCTGAACCTATGGCATTATGGGGAGTTTTCTACGGTTAGTTAACAGAGGAGCAGAAGACTTGGGCCTGTTTTATGGATGGTTCTGCAAGATATGTAGGCACCACCATAAAGGTGACAGCTACAGCACCATAGCCCCTTTCAGAGACATTACTGAAGCACAGTGGTGAAGGAAAGTCCTTCCGGTATGCAGAACTTCAAGCTATGCACCTGAAGTTTCCCTCTGCTTGGAAGGTGAAATGGCCAGATGTTTGATTATATGTCAGCTCATAGTCTGTGGCCAGTGATTTGACTGTATGGTCAGGAAATTGGAAGGGACATGATTGAAAAATCAGTTACAAATAAATTTGAAGAAGGGGTATGTTAATAGACCTCTCCGAGTGGGCAAAAATGTGCAGATATGTGGGTTCTATGTAAATGCTCACCAAAGAGTAAAATCAGCAGAGGAAGATTTTAATTATCAAGTGGATAACATAACGTATTCTGTGGATACCACTCAGCCTTCTTCCCCAGCCACCCCTGTTATTGTCCGATGACCTAATGAATAAAGTGGCCATAGTGGCATGGATAGAGGTAATACGTGGGCTCAGCAACATGGACTTCTACTAAGATTGACTTTGCTACAGCCATGCTGAGCACCTAATCTGTTAGCAACGGGGACCAACGCTGAGTCCACAGAATGGCACCATCCCTTAGGGTGATCAGCTAGTAACGTGGTGGCAGGTTGCTTACACTGAACCACTTCCATCATGAAAGGGGCAGCATTTTGTTCCTGCTGGAATAGACTCTTACTCTGCATATGGATTTGCCTTCCCTACATGCCATACTTCTGCAAAAACTATTATCTGTGGAGTCACAGAATGCCTTATCCACCTTCATGATAATCTACACAGCATTGCTTCTGATCAAGGAACCCATTTCACAACAAATAGAGTGTGCAAGGGGCTTATGCTCATGGATTTCAATGATCTTAACATATTCTCCACTACCTTGAAGCAGCTAGCTTGATAGCATGGTGGAATGATTTTTTTAAAACTCTGTTACAATGCCATTTAGGTGGCATTACTTTGCAGGGCTGGATAAAGTTTCTCCAGAAGGCTATATATGCTCTGAATCAGCATCAAATATATGGTGCTGTTTATCTGATAGCCTGGATTCATGGGTATAGGAATCAAATGGTAAAAATGAGAGTGGTATTATTCACTATTATCTCTAGTGACCCACTAGCAAATATTTGCTTCTTGTTCCCATGACCATTTGCTCTGCTGGCCTGGATATCTTAGTTCCAAAGGAAAGGAAGTTTCTACCAGGAGACACAACAATAATTTCATTGAACTAGAAGTTAAGACTGCCATCCAGCCATTTTAGGCTCCTCAAATCTCTGAATCAACAGGCAGAGAAGAGAGGTACTCTGCTGCCTGGAATGACAGATCCTAACTACCAAGGTAAATTGGACTAGTACTCTACAATAGCAGTAAGGAAGAATATGTCTGGAATACAGCAAATCCCCTAGGGCATCTCTTAATCTTTGCTCAAATTCAATGGAAAACTGCAAGACTCAATTGAGGTAGAACTACTAATGGCCCAGACCCTTCAAGAATGGTTTAGGTTACCCCATCTGGTAAACAAGCACAATTAGCTGAGGTGGTTGCTGAAGACAAAGTGAATACAGAGAACGAGCAGTAGAAGGCAGTTATAAATGCCAGCTATGACCATATTACCAGTTACAGAAAGGAGGACTGTTAATTATCATGAGTATTTCTTCCTTATTTTGTTATGAATATGGGTGTGGGCAATCTTTGCTTTCTTCCTTTTTTATTCCCTTATGTAACATATGATCGGTTGACTTTATATCATAGTATCAAAGTATTGTAAATTTTACACCATAATATTTAAATTATCAGACATCAAGAAGAGTAAACATTCCTCAAGGACTTTACCTCTTCTTGTTGGGAAAAGGTTAGCGCATTTTTTGTTGTATGAAGGATAGTGGTATCATATTAGGAGGAATTATGGCCTGGTTATTACCTTTATTTGGAGATTAATTATGGTTTAAGGAGATGTATCTGGATGCCAAGTTGACAAGGACTGAAGTTATGATGGTTAATTTTATGTGCCAATTTAATTAAGCCACAGGGTCCACAGATATTTGGTCAAATATAATTCTGGGTGTCTCTGTGAGCATGTTCGTTCATTAGATTAGCATTTGAATCAGTAGACTTAGTAAAGCAGATTGCTCTAAATAATGTGGGTGGCCCTCATTCAACAATTTGAATGCCTGAATAGAACAAAAAGGCTAACTTCACACAAGTAAGATTGTGGGAACGTTTTCTATCTAACTGCCTTGAGCTGGGACACTGGCATTTTTTGTTTTTTTGTTTTTTTGTTTTCTTGTCTTCAGGCTTGAACTGAATAATTTGTTCTTGGCTCTTGAGCCTGCTGGCTTTTGGACTGGAACTTGAACTATTAGCAATCCTGGTACTCAGGGCTTTGGACTTGAACTGGATTACTCTATCGGTTCTCCTGGCTCTCCAGTGGGCCAACTACGGATCTTCGGACTTCTCAGTCTCAATAATCATGTGAGCCAATTCCTTATTTATATGTGTGTGTGTGTGTGTGTGTGTGTGTGTGTTTGTGTGTGTGTGTATATAAAATATATATATATTTTGTGTGTGTGTGTGTTTCTCTGGAGAACCTGAGTGATACAATCAGAAAGTAACATAATTCATTAGATTGACAACATCAGTCATTACTAAAATATGAGATACAATTCAGCATTATCTTCTCATAAAATGTAAATATACATAAACCTCTTGAAGCAGTAAAGACTAATAATAAAAAACAAAGTGCTCTTATCATAAAAGATGAAATAAAAATTTCAGTTACATGAATATTGAAAGCATGACAGGAATCCCTGTTGAGATGATGAGATGATTACAATTTGACATTATTTTTGGGATTATAAAGTGAATGTAGTAATAAGTTCAAGTAAGCAAGGATTGTTATAAATATTGACAAATGAGAGGGGAATTTCTTTTTCAATAGTGATAGGATTATTTGCCAAGCACTACCCACCCACCTAAGGGACTCTTTTATTGAGTGCCTACTTTAGATAAAAAACACAATTTTTCTATTTAGGTAAAACGATGTTCATGTTTATGTGCCTAGCAGGATGGTCACCATCATGATGTGGATGCTTGTTTTTTGATGGTAAATTTTTTCAGGTAAATTTTTATCTCTTAATTGTATTTTTGGTAATGTTGGCTTTTTCAATAATTAGTGTGTATTACTAATATAGCCATAAAAGAAAATATATTCTCATTGGTGGAAAACATAAGCTTTCATGATTATTAGAGCAAGTTTAAAAATACAAGGATGTATAAAGTAGGTAATTGTATCACTAACCATTCTAATCCCACACACATATTGCAACCAATGTTAACAGTTTTCTTTACAGTCATGGAAGAATTTTCAAATATATGAACACATAGGTATGCTTTTTCTGTTTGTCTCCTGTTTTGTTTTGGTTTCATAAGTACACTATACACACTATTCTTCAAACATTTTTAAATTTAATAAAGCTTCTCACTCCATGTCTCAATACATATAGCACTGATACATTCTCTTTTATAAGTCATCAATATTTCATATCATGTATAAGTAGTCTATCCAACCACTGATCTATATACAAAATATGTTTTATTTCTATTTTTAACTACTGCAAAGTCACAATAAGTATTTTCTATATTTCATTACAAAAGGTAAGGAAACATCTTTTTGACCTAGTCATATAAAAGTAGTTCTTAAGATACAGCCACCAAACACAAAGTCGAGTATTATAAATGTGATTCCACTAAAATAGAGAAGTTCTAGTCATCACATAAATCTCATAAAAAGAGTGAAAATGCTAGCCACAAACTTTAAAAAATTTCTTACCAAATATATGTGACAAACTGTTAGTATTCTAAAGATACATATGTATATATATGAACTTACATAAAACAGTAAGAAAAAGATAAGCCAAAAGGAGAACTGACCAAAAACATGAAAGATATTTTATTGAAAAGATCAATGACTGTACGGAAATAACTCTTATTAATCATCAGGGGAAAGGAAATAATGGCAACATTTATATATTATTTGATCATCTACTAAATGGGCAAAAGGTAAACAATATCTGACAACACCAAGTATTGCTGAGGAAATTTAAAATGAGTAAAGTCAAATATGTTAGAAGTTTATAGAGAATATGAGTACATAGCTAGTGCTCATAACAGTCCACACAGATACACTCAAGGAAATAGCTTAATCTTGCCTTTCATCTTACCACGTGAAGATAAATGTGTTACATACCTCTGACAGCAATTCAGCAATATCTTCCCTAGGGAGATGAGACAGATAGATAAATGGATCGATCTCCATCTTAAATCAGTGGTTCTCAAACTTTAGCATGCATCAAAATTACACACAGATTACCAACATCCCTTGAGTCTGATTCAGCAAGTCTGGGGTGGGGCCTAATTATTTGCATTTTAACAAGTCCCCAAGTGATGCTCATGCTGTTGTTCCACAGACCACACTTTGAGAATCACTGCCCCAAGGGAACTCTTACACATGTGACTTAGGAGAGGTGCAAAATAATGTTCAAAATAGCTTTGTTTTGCAATAGAAAAAAATCTGGAAGCTCAACTTTCCAACAGGAGAATCTATTGATAAATTGTGGATTTGTACAATGAAATATAATTCAGCAGTAAAAATGACTTACCTGCAGCTATATGCAAGAATATGAATGGATCTTAAAAGATAACGTTTAGTAGAAACAAAAGGAAGACTCAGAGTGCATGTATAAAATGACATTTTCATACAAGGAAAACTAATTATTGTTCATAGATACCAATGTGATAAAACTTCAAAAATGATGTTGAGTGAATGATGAAACTGATTTAGTCTAGTAGTGGGAGTCAGTGTGATAGAGTGGTCAAAGGTGCTCATTTTATTTTTATGCACCATAAAACATACATACTTTACTTAATATTATTCTGTGTATTTCAAATAGCACATCATAAATCATTGAATAAAAGAAAAAAAGACATACTTAGCAAAAACTAAAATACAACCAAAAGAAAGCAAGTGTGGCAATAATATAAGACCATAGCTTAAGGGAAAATACATTAACTGAGGACAAAAAGGGTATTTACATTTGTAGAATTTAAAATCCAATGAAGCAATAACAATTGTGAACCTTTATACATATAAAATAAATTTAAAATGAGTAAAGTCAAATATGTTAGAAGTTTACGGAGAATATGACAATCTATAATGAGAGGAAGAGAATAAATTACCTCTCATAATATACAAAAAGGAAAGATATTAATAATTCATGTAACTTGATGAAAATATTTGGTTTTATATAACCTTCCCCCAAAATTTACTCATATTTTAAATAGTTGTGAAAGAATTACAAATATGAGCCAGGCACGGTGGCTCATGCCTGCAATCCCAGCACTTTGGGAGGCCAAGGCAGGCGGATCACCTGAGCTCAGGAGTTCGAAACCAGCCTGGGCAACATGGTGAAACCCCTTCTCTACCAAAAATACAAAACTTAGTCAGGCGTGGTGGTGGGCGCCTGTAGTCCCAGCTACTCTGGAGGCTGAGGCAGGAGAATCGCTTGAACTCAGGAGGCGGGGGTTGCAGTGAGCCGAGATCGTGCCACTGCACTCCAGTCTGGGCGACAAAGTGAGACTCTTTCTCCAAAAAAAAAAAAAAAAAAAAAAAAAAAAGAAAAGGAATTACAGATATGAATTTTGTACTAGGACATAAGGTAGTTCTCATTAAATCCTGTAATACAGAAACAATGCAGGACACTACTTATTAAGAACAATGTAATAGACATTATAACAAAATGAGATTGAAAAAAAAACATCCATGGCTTTGGTCATTTGTAAGAACACCGGTAGTGAAGAGTTCTTACATTTTTCTTCACAGCCAGCTTTCCTCTGGTGGGCTGCTTAATAGGGTCCCCTATGATCCTCAGAAATCCCATGACCCATCAAACTTTCTAGAATTTTCTAAGTTGAATGTAGACACAAAGGGACAGAGGTGGTGGAAGCAAGGTTTCTGTGGGTAAAACTTTAAGCAGGTCCTTGTAAAAAATATGTATCCTTAAATCATATCTAAGACTCATTGATTCAGAATCTACAGGAGAGATTTTTAGGAAATATCATAAGATAATGAATTCCTGTTACTCATATCTCCAGAGCTGCTCTAGACGTTGTCTTTTCTAAGGCTTGGTTGTTCTAGTCTTCTTCCAAGTATTTGAGCTATTCCTGATTTCCAATTAATTCATTTTGTTCTCTTTAAATTAGCCAGGATTAATGTCTACAGTGTAATATCATACCTGCAGGAAACAGACCCTCAAGAAAATGTGTCTGAAATAGTTAATTGAGCTATGTTAAGATGAAAGTCAGGAAGATACCCTTTTAAATTCCAGAATAGTAAACTAGCAGAATATGTCAGGAATGAGGAAGAACCTACTAAAGTATGATTGAGGTATCCTGGGGCAATGAACCCACAGAATATGAAGCTCTGGAAAGCCAGGTAATTGCTGCTAAAAGCTAATTTAAATGAGATGGCCCAAGATGATTTTTCCTGACAGAATCAGATAAAGATCAAATCTCAAATTCTTCCCTAAAGGAAAGTAATAAAACTACTATCTGACCCCTTTGACAGACTTCTTTTTTTGATATTAGAGCTGAGATTGCTGAAAACCAAATTCAAAGATTGATTCAGAGTTTGAATTATTATTATTCCTGGGACACGTAAGTGACAAAATTATCACTGTGATTTGGAAAAAATAAGATATTAATAATTCCAGTGGTGATACTTTGTTGGATACAGAAAATGGGAATAACATCAAAGGGCTCAGAAATTCTCACAAGCATACCTAACTTGCCTAAGGAAGTGGTTCTGTTTCTTGCAAACAAAATCTAATGTCCCTGAAAGTCTTACATCTGGCTATTGTTGGGCAAGTATTGAAAGCTGGATTCTTCAGGAAACTGACTTTGATATGGAGCTTAGCGTTCAGGATGTTTGTTAGCGTTAGAGATAGACTTTTCAATAAATACCGATGGAAGAGAGAGGAAGGAAGCAGGATTGTGTAGAGAGAGAAGTCAAGCTGTGATGCAGGCCCAACCTCAAGAAACCAAACCCCATGAGGAGTTCTGAAGCTAGAATAGCCATTGAGATTCTCCCAAGTTGTGCCAAGATGACCAAACCATTATACTTCTGCATCAATCATTGAATGTGTGCTAACCTGTGGAGGGGCACGACCTTAGGCAATGCAGGTCTCTGCAGCAAAAGAAACCTTCAAGGAGTTGCTTTGGACAGGTGAAGGGGTTTGCTGAGACTCCCAGTAGCTGTGTCAACAAGTCCTTCCTCAAATGGAGATCTGGAAAGTACATCTATGTTTCCATCATAGTCCACCCCGTGTGCTACTTGGATTCACTTTATATGCATTCCAGCAAAAGCTTCTTCGGGATTTTTATGGACCTCTCTTCCGGAAGGAAGCTTAGAAGAGGAAGGTTGGTGGGATGAACCACAACTCCCACTGCTCTAGCTGGTCTCTGGGTCATTGCTGATACCGTTTTCATTCTTCACTCTCCATTCTAGGTTTCTCTCACATCGACATAGAAACTCTGCTGACATTGATGACTTGCCTGGTGGTGTGATACAGATGATCATTCATGAAGGGTCTGAGCCCCTTGTTACTACACCCTGTTCAGGCCTGGATTGCTGCATGTATTATGACAATGGAAATTGAGTACCAAAGAAACATCCTAGAGGCTTAACTGGGGACCACACATATTCCTTTTTGTCCCCATGGGATATAAGTCACCATATGTCCTCTTGATGATCAGCATCGATTATCCCTGACAGAGTGGTGACTCCTTTTATTACCTTCTGGTTCTTTCACACAAGGAGCCTGGAATGCCAAGGCAGCAGTCACAGTTTATAATTAAATGTTAATCTTGCTGAGTCCTCTGGCATAAATGTTCTCCATTTGGAACTGAAGACCTCTGAACCTGCAAATTCCACAGTTTTAGGGATAAGAATATATTATAAGTGAGTGTCCGAGTTGAGGAGAAGAACTTCTTGGTTCCCAGATTCATCTCTTCTTGCTATAGAAATGCAGCATTATATAAATGTCTTTTAATTCAAGGTATAAATGGTCTTGGATAATGACACGCTAATCTAGTAAGTATCACCTCTGAATTGGTATTTACGTTGTGTCTTTAAAAAGTTGTTTCAATGCTCCCAGAGACCGGCAGCTTCTGAGGAGTGACCAGTCCTGCTCCTTGTTATAATGTAAATCCTCTGAGACGACACAATGTTGTATGGAATCCCATACTGCTGGATCAAACATTCATAATATTTCAAATTGTGAGGGCTTATGGAATGACCTTGTTGCAGAATTCCTGGGGCCTGAGTTATGACTCTTCCTCTGGTTTTTTTTTTAAACAAACTCCACTTGGCATCCTTTTGCCAACACTAATATCTCCAATACCATATGGCCTGCCAGATCATATGTCCCCAGGTGGTAATGTTTCAGGTAGACAGGTATGAGCTAGCCAGGAGAAGCTTCTCCCTGCACCCACCAGAAATGTCAGGCAATCATCAGGTGATGGTTTGGCAGTTATATTGCCTCTCAAAAAATGGTAATTTGGCAGCTGGCGCCAGGGAGAGACAATCTCCTGATGGTCCACAGCTGTCACACTAAAGTGTTAATTGAATGCAGGTGCCAAGGGGAGGCAACTTCTTAAACAGATAAAAACACTTGAGATTGGTAAGCAGCTTCCAATAAAATCTCAGGAATTGGGTGAGTGAGCGCAGGCATGCAAATTAAGAGACAAAATGGCAGAGTATGACCTTCTGGGGGCATTCCACCAGAAAAGGGAAGAAAGCCTCAGATGGGCATGTGTACAACTTTCTAAGCACACTGAGCATGCTGCATACTGCATATGTGGCCAGCCCTCCCTATGGGAAGAATCATGGGAAAAAGGAACAAGACACTGGGAGTGGGCCAGCCTATAAAGTCCCAGAATCAAAGTTAAATGCCACACTTATCGTTCAAGTTGCCCACCTGGGTCTCTTCCACGTGTATTTACTTTTCTTTCCTGTTGAAAAGCCTTTTTAAATAAACTTCCACTCCTGCTCTGAAACTCTCCTTGGTGTCTTTTTCGGCCTTATGCCGCTCAGTCGAATTTTTTCTTCCGAGCAGGCAGGAATTGAGGTTGCTGCAGACCCATATGGGTTCGCCCCCATAACTCAAACCCCTTCTACCCCTAACAGTAGGTGTCCTCACATCACAGCCTGAACCTGATATAGGGCTCTTTCTTGCTCTGGGCCCTACTCAAAAAGAGCTGTCTTTAAGGTCACTTGGTATACGGATGAAGCGGTTTTTCCAGGTGCAGAATACAACGCTGAAAGAACCCGAAGAGATCTATCAGGTACTGTATTTCCTTCTTAGTGGAATGTGAAAGTTGCAGTAATCTGTCTTTTATTTTGGATGGTAGATAAATTTGCTATGACTGCCATAACAAAATACCACAGACTGGGTGGCTTAAACGATGTAGTTTATTTTTTCACATTTTGTAGACAAGATCAAGATGTCAGTGGATGAGTTTGTTGGAGGCCTCTCTCCTTGGTGTGCATATAACCACTGTATACTCACATGATCTTTCCTCTGTGCAAGTGTATCCTTGGTATCTCTCTGTGTGTTCACATTTTCTCTTCTTATAAGGAAAATCGTCAGATTGTATTAGGGCACACCCGAGGGCCTGATTTTAACTTAATCACCTCCTTACAGGCCCTACCTCCAAATACAGACACATTTTGAGGTACTAGAGGTTAGGGCTTCAACATACACATTTCGGAAGAATAAAATTTCAGCCCACAGCAGATGGTACATACTGAAATGGCCCTGTACACTGGACACCTACATTTTTATTGATGTGTCTAGTGCCTCAAAATTCATAAATCTCCCACTCTCTAGAAAGTATAATAAAATCAAGATTTCTGATACTAGCCATTTCTTGTTGATTCAATCTGATTTGTATGATGTCATAAATATTCTGTATAAATATCTGCAGGTGCTTATATATGGGTAATGAGCTAAAATTACTTCTTGGAGTCATACCATGCAATTTTAATTTATTAATCAAATTGGGGGCAAGTGAGGTCAGGTGATATAACAAGTGAAATTCTCAATTGCATATGGTCATATTACACCATATAACGAAAAACTTATACTGTATTTTTTTTCCTCCAGTTTGAGATATAGTTAGGATATATTCCCTCAACCAATGGCAGAATTCCATTTGACTCCCTAACTTGAGCCAAGTAAGGGCTCCCAGTACCTATCAAACAGTTTATTCCCCTAGGAGAACTGTAGAGTAATTTGCCACTATAAATGACTTGAAAGATTTAAGCCTATTGATTCTTATAATAGACCTATTTAATTCTCCTATTTGGCCGATAAATAGTCCAATAGGTCTTGGAGAATGTTACTGGATGTTGGTAAACTTAATCAAATAGAAACTCTATAGCTGCAGTTCAAGGTGAGGTCTTCTTACTGTAGCAAATCAAAACTGCTAATGGTACTTGGTGTGGATTTTTTAATCTGGTGGAAGTACTTTTCTTCTCGCTGATAATCAGAGAACACCCGCAGCAATTAGATTTTACCCAGGTGTATTAGTACACCTTTACCATTTTCCCTCAGGTGTATGTTAACTTTGTTCATGCATAGTTAGAAGGGAACTGAACTGCCTCACCATCTTACAGGATATCCATGTTGGTCTGTTCCATTGATAACGTATTGCTAAGAGGACCAGCGAAACAGAAACTATCAGTTTTCCTTGATGCCTTGGAATAACATGCAAACATGTAGAAAAGAAATCTCAGGAAAGTAGAGCAAATTTCCCAGGAACCAACTAATCTGAAGGCCTGTCAGGGCACCTCTTTCATGGTGAAGGAGAAAGACTTTATGTCCCTACTAATAAATAGAAAAATTCAGGAGACTCTTTATTCTATGAAGATAACATAACATTTTTATTCTGACACATTTTCATGTGAGCCAGAGAAGAGAAATCTCTTCAGCTGCTTCTGTCATATCTCTTGCCCTTGTGATATGACAGATCAAAAATGATTAAAGTGTCACTAATATATTGGAATGCTTTATGAAGCCTGTGGTAAACTCAGATAGGACAAATTATATTGAAAACCATTAAAGTTTTGGAGTAAAGCCATAGCACCTGTTAAAAACAACTTTTGAGAAATAATTTCTGAGTTCCTACTGACTGCTGGTATATGTTAAAAAAAACAGCATGAAACAGTAAGGAAATATGAGATCCAAGTGCTCATGATGAATTGTGTTTATCTGTTACAGCTGAACATAGAGTTCAGCATGTCAGAAAGTATTTTTTTCATCACGTGGAAACTGTAGACCCTAAAGGCACAAATAACTTTTATGAATTTATTTTTTTACATTCAGGAAATGATCTTACTCATACTACAATTATGTCTCCCCATCAATTGACACCGATGGTCTTATGAGAAATATTATGACCAGTTGACTGAGAATGAAAAATAAACATTTGAATCTGGTTTGCAGATATTTTATGTAGAATATGCTTCATTATCCAAAATTAAACTCTACACTGTTACAGCTCCACTCTGAAATGACCCTAAAGGACAATAGAAAATGCAAATCCCAGTGGAAAGAAAGTAGAGCAATCTAATCAGTAGATCATCCATATTAGAAAAGAATATTCTCAGGCTCTGGCACTATTACTTGATGTTCATCTACATATCTCTTTCCCAGCCTCCTTGTCTTTAATCTACCAAGATTTTTATCTCCCACGTGCCTGATCATCCAACAAGAGCAATGCACACTACTTTACAGTTGATGTGGAATCCTAATCATAGACTTTCTTTCCTTGAAGGAAAAGTAAACAGCAAGAAAACTGTATTAGTCCGTTTCCATGTTGCTGATAAAGACATACCCAAGACTGGGCAATTTACAAAAGAAAGAGGTTTATCGGACTTACGGTTCCACATGGCTGGGGAGGCCTCACAATCATGGCAGAAGGCAAGGAGGAGCAAGTCACATCTTACGTGGTTGGTGGCAGGCAAAAAGAGAGCTTGTGCAGGGAAACTCCTGTTTTTAAAACCATCAGATCTTGTGAGTCTCATTCACTATCACAATAACAGCATGGGAAAGACTCGCCCCCATGATTCAATCATCTCCCACTGGGTCCCTCCCACGACACGTGGGAATTATGGCAGTTACAAGATGAGATTTGGGTGGAGACACACAGCCAAACCATATAAAAAATATTGAGAATTTATTGGGACATAGCAGACAAATAATATTCATTAATATTCCATATGTGCTTTTCTCATCTAGTCCAGTGATTAACATGAAAAGTAACAACACGGGTTACTTCAGAGGTTAAGTATAATCTCAACAACATGGGATTTCCTTCAACTAAGCAGACATATTAAGTGCCACCATCAATAAGCTAATATTCCAACAACAGTAACTGGTGCAGGTTATATGATATAGGGATTAATGGACTACCTGGTCATAGGTCATAAGTGGATTACATTGCATTGATTCCATTTTGTAGAGGGCAAGATTTTTCTATACATATGAATATATTTTAATTAAGATTTACTACTCACACCCGTCCTTTCTTTTCCAGCATGTATTAGTTTGCTAAGGGCATCCATAACAAAATCCCACAGCCTGGGTGTCTTCAACAACAGAAATTTATTTTTTCACATTTTTGGAGGCTAGAAGACCATGACCAAGGTTTCAGCAGGTTAGAGTTCTGAGGCCTCTCTCCTCGGCTTGCAAATGGCTGCCTTCTTGGTATGTCCTCACATAATCTTCTCTGTGTGCATTTACTCTTTGTATCTCTCTGTGTGTCCTAATCTCCTCTTGTTGTAAGAGCATCAGCTAGGCCAGGTGTGGTGGCTTATGCCTATAATCCCAGCACTTTGGGAGGCCAATGCGGGTGGATCACCTAAGGTCAGGAATTTGAGACCAGCCTGGCCAACATGGCAAAACCCCATCTCTACTAAAAATACAAAAATTAGCCAGGTGTGGTGGTGGGTACCTGTAATCCCAGCTACTCAGGAGGCTGAGGCAGGAGAATCACTTAAACTCAGGAGGTGGATGTTGCAGTGAGCCAAGATTGTGCCACTGCACTCCAGCCTCGGTGAGAAGGTGAGATTCCATCTCAAAACAAAAACAAAAACAAAAGAATATCAGCTTTATTTGATTAATAGCCTCATTTAACATCCTAATGTGTCCGGAATTGGTGGGTTCTTGGTCTCACTGACTTCAAGAATGAAGCCGTGGACCCTCGCGGTGAGTGTTACAGCTCTTAAGGT
This sequence comes from Pan paniscus, assembly GCF_029289425.2. Lineage (NCBI taxonomy): Eukaryota > Metazoa > Chordata > Mammalia > Primates > Hominidae > Pan > Pan paniscus. Next base: position 142,173,977 of record NC_073272.2, read on the forward strand.
GGCGCGTCTGGAGTCTGTCCCTTCTGATGTTCAGATGTGTTCGGAGTTTCTTCCTTCTGGTGGGTTCATGGTCTCGCTGGCTCAGGAGTGAAGCTGCAGACCTTCACGGTGAGTGTTACAGCTCTTAAGGCAGCACGTCTGGAGTTGTTGGTTCCTCCCGGTGGGCTCATGGTCTCGCTGGGCTCAGGAGTGAAGCTGCAGATCTTTGTGGTGAGTGTTACAGCTCATAAAAGCAGCGTGGACCCAAAGAGTGAGCAGTAGTGAGATTTATTGCAAAGAGCGAAAGAACAAAGCTTCCACAGTGTGGAAGGGGACCCGAGCGGGTTGCCACTGCTGCCTCTGGCAGCCTGCTTTTATTCTCTTATCTGGCCCCACCCACATCCTGCTGATTGGTAGAGTCGAGTGGCCTGTTTTGTCAGGGCGCTGATTGGTGCGTTTACAATCCCTGAGCTAGATACAAAGGTTCTCCATGTCCCCATCAGATTAGTTAGATACAGAGTTTCGACACACAGGTTCTCCAAGGCCCCACCCGAGCAGCTAGATACAGGGTGTCGATTGGTGCATTCACAAACCCTGAGCTAGACACAGGGTGCTGATTGGTGTGTTTACAAACCTTGAGCTAGATACAGAGTGCCGATTGGTGTATTTACAATCCCTGAGCTAGACATAAAGGTTCTCCACATCCCCACCAGAGCAGCTAGATACCGAGTGTCGATTGGTGCACTCACAAACCTTGAGCTAAACACAGGGTGCTGATTGGTGTATTTACAATCCCTGAGTTAGACATAAAGGTTCTCCAAGGCCCCACCAGAGCAGCTAGATACAGAGTGTCGATTGGTGCATTCACAAACCTTGAGCTAGACACAGGCTGCTGACTGGTGTGTTTACAATCCCTGAGCTGGATATAAAGACTCTCCACGTCCCCACCAGACTCAGGAGCCCAGCTGGCTTCACCTAGTGGATCCCGCAGCGGGGTGGCAGGTGGAGCTGCCTGCCAGTCCCGTGCCGTGTGCTCGCATTCCCCAGCCCTTGGGTGGTTGATGGGACTGGGCGCCGTGGAGCAGGGGGTGGTGCTCTTTGGGGAGGCTCCGGCCGCACAGGAGCCCATGGAGTGGGTGGGAGGCTCAGGCATGGTGGGCTGCAGGTCCCGAGCCCTACCCCGTGGGAAGGCAGCTAAGGCCCGGTGAGAAATCGAGCGCAGCACCGGTGGGCTGGCACTGCTGGGGGACCCAGTACACCCTCCGCAGCCGCTGGCCCGGGTACTAAGTCCCTCATTGCCTGGGGTCAGCAGGGCTGGCCGGCTGCTCCGAGTGTGGGGCCCGCCAAGCCCACGCCCACCCGGAACTCCAGCTGGCCAGCAAGTGCCGCAGGCAGCCCCGGTTCCCGCTAGGGCCTCTCCCTCCACACCTCCCTGCAAGCTGAGGGAGTGGGCTCCAGCCTTGGCCAGCCCAGAAAGGGGCTCCCACAGTGCAGCAGCGGGCCGAAGGGCTCCTCAAGTGCTGCCAAAGTGGGAGCCCAGGCAGAGGAGGCGCCGAGAGCGAGCGAGGGCTGTGAGGACTGCCAGCACGCTGTCACCTCTCACTAATATCCTAACAACCTCATTTAACGTAATCAGCGTTTTGTAGGCACTATCTTCAAATACAATCACATTCTGAGATATTAGGGTTTCAACATATGAATTGCTGGAAGCACAATTCACCCCATAACATTGCACTTATGAAACATTTAGTACAATTATAATACCTCATACAATTTTCCTTCTGCAAAGTAAACTGATTCACAAAGAAATATGAATGGACTGCCCATGTGATTCCATTGAAACTAACAAATACCCAGTGACTGAGGGAGAATTTAACTCACTTTTCTCAAAAGCTGATAATCAGGAAGATTAAAACATTACTAGAGGTACTTACTACCTGAACCACAAAATCAACAGGTTTGCTTTAAGCAACATATACAGAACCTATTTTTTCAAGAACATATGAAACATTAACAAAAAGGTATTTTCTACTATGTCCCAAAGGTATTTTAAATTAATACTTAAGAATCCAAAATATACCTATCACAGTCTCTGAGTATGGCATAATAAAATGAGAAATCAATAATGAGTGCTTTTATGTATAACTAAAAAATTAAAACTTTGGAAATAAACAAAAGCACATGAATCAAATAAAAAACGATGATGGAAATGATAAAGCATTTAGAGCTGAAAGGCAAGGGAGACATTACATAGCAACATTTGTGTTGTGCTAGAAAAAGAGAACTTAGTGGGAAAAGTATGGGTACAAATGCATGCATTATAGAACAAACAAACAAAATGATCAAAAATTAATGAGCTAGTTCTTCCACTCTATACATTAGAAAAACAGAAGAAACTCATAGAGATAGAAGAGAACAACAAAAATTAATGAATGGTAAATAAGAAGTAGATTCAACACACGCTAGCATTAGTTCTTTGAAAACACATAAAATTGGCAAACTGCTTGCAAGAGTATACAGGAGAAAATAATTCTAAAAATGAAAACAGACATAACTAAACCTTAAAGAGTGTCTCAAATAGTTTGGGGAAGTTTGGGAAAATTTGAAATGGACCACGCGAACTATCAAAAATGACTCAAGAGAAATTAGAAAATATGAATATAACGATTACAGAAATCAAATCTATAAGTTATTGTTAACAATGTTCTCCTATAAGATTCCAGGCCCAGAAGACTTTGTACATCAGTAATGCTAAATGGTCAGAAAAAGAGATTTTTTTTTTTTTTTGAGATGGAGTCTCGCTCTGTCACCAAGCTGAATGTCACCAGGTTGGAGTGCAGTGGCATAATCTCCTCTCACTGCAACCTCCGCCTCCCAGGTTCAAGTGATTCTCCTGCCTCAGCCTCCAGTGTAGCTGGGACTATAGGCGCACACCACCACGCCCAGCTAATTTTTGTATTTTTAGTAGAGACGAAGTTTCACCATGTTGGCCAGGCGGGTCTCAAACTCCTGACCTCAGGTGATCCACCCCCCTCGGCCTCCAAAAGTGCTGGGATTATAGGCATGAACCACCGCGCCAGGCCCAGAATCTTTTATTGAAACTGTTTCGGTTAAAAATTTTTAAAAAGAAATTCTTATTTCATTCATATATATATGTATATATGTGTGTGTGTGTGTATGTGTGTGTGTATATATATATATATATATATATACAATTTTATTAATCTGGAATGGTTTGAAATCTGAGAAGTGTTAGCATGAGAAGGAAACATTACAGATTTATGAACAGAGATGCAAATATCTGAAATAAAATATTAGCAAACTGAATCTAGTAGTATATAAAATATATCATAACAATAGATTTCTTTTGAGATGAAGAGATGTTGTAACAAAACAAATCTATTAAATCACCTTTAAGAGATTAAAGAAAAATTACAGGATCATATAAACGAAAGCACAAAAGAGCATTCAGTAAAAGAAACAGATATTTCTAATAAGAACTCTTAGCAATCTAGATATTTGGGAAATTTATAAAATATATTTGCCTAATATGTACAACAGGCATACATAAAGTGACTGACTTTATCTTTTATGTCAGAAGAAGACAAAAACTCTCATTCTCACTGCTTATTTTTCCTATCATACTAAAATTACTAGATAAGAACACCTGAAACAAAATAAATAAGAATAAAGGAAGTAGAAACAAATACAGTTTTGTATCAATATTAGATTCCATTGATAATATTAATAAAATTTTAAATAACTAATTATACAACTAACAGGAAGTGTGTAATATTTATAGATAAAAAAATGAAATTTTTGCTGAAGTACTAAAAAGATGACCCAAATAATTGGAGAGACCTAACGTATTTCTTGAGAAAAAGGCAATGTTTTAAAGAGGTCAAATCTGATACATATCAATCTATAAATTCAGTAACGACATGATGAAAAACTTGACAGCATTTTTGTAAGCTTTTTTTTAAGATTATAAGCCTACTTATTTGTGAAAATTAACATACGAGTATGGAAAAAGCAAACGAAACCATACAAAAGCGGACAAGAGGAAAAGTAAGTTTCAAACTACTGACCTCATTTCCCCCAACTGACCTCCCCAGAGGCAATAGCTATTCATATTTTCGTGCATTTCTTCCAGAGATAATCTATACATATGTATGTGTTTGTTTATGTATATAAACATACACCCATTTCTACGGGATTGTTGGCATAACATTCACACTATGCTTTACTTTCTTTCTTTTAACTTTTTACTGAGTATATTTTGGAGCGAAATCCTATTGACACATGTATATCTACCACAACTTGGAAATTGCTAGATAGTATTCCAGGATGTATTTGTTTTCTATTGTTGTTTTTAAAATTATCACAAACTTTGTGTTTTGCACCACCAAACATTTAATTTCTTATAGTACTGGAGGATCGGAAGTATGGGCTCAAATAAATTCAAAGTTTTGGCAGGGCTGGTTTTTTTCTGGAAACTCTAAGGGAGTATCTGTTTTCCTGTTTTTTTTTTCTGTTTTTTTTTTTCTTTTTTTCAACTTCTAGTGACTGACTGGTTTTATCCCTTTGTTTGTGGCCTCTTCCTCTCGTCACTCCAATCTCTGTTTCTACCATTACACTGTCTTCTCCTCTGTAGTAATGTCTCTCATTGCTTTCCTTCATAAAAGGACACTCGTGATTACACTGGACCTATGTGAAAAATCCAGGATAATCTCCCAATCGCAAATTATTTTATTTAATATCATTTTCAAATACCCTTTTTCTATATAAGGTAAAATATTTATAAGGTTTTGGGATTAGAAAGTGGATATCATGGGAAAGTTATTCAGTCTACCACAAGATATAGTAAAATAACAAAACAGATTTCACTACTTCCTTAACAATGAGTATTAAAGTTTTTTTCTAATTTGTTGCTACAGTAGACAGAACTTCAATGCATATCTTATAAAAACATGTATACATACATATAATAATATATAAAATATATAAATGAGGGAAGATGGGAAATGAGGGAAGATAGTTGACCTTGATAGAGGTCAACTAACTTAACTCCCTCCAAAACACAAATTTTAGAGCTGCAATGCCTGTTTACCACATGTTGTGTTTATCTTTCAGAACTCTTATAAATCTAATTTTATTCATTGATTCTTCCCATCTTTGCAGGTGGTTTATCATATGAACAAAGCAGAACCTCTTCTTTGCTTCCCTTATAATTTATATACACCTTGACACATACATTTTTCTAATTGCATTGGCTAAGATTTCGAATGAAATGTTCAGTTGTCTTTGGGAAAGTGTGCAGTATTTTCTACCATGTTTCCTTTTTGACATTTGCCAGTCTAACAGGTAAGAATGGTATATTTTTTATTATACTTTAATTCTGGGGTACACGTGCAGAACGTGCAGGTTTCTTATCTAGGTATACACATGCCGTGGTGGTTTGCTGCACCCATCAACCCATCATCTACATTAGATATTCCTCCTAATGCTCTCCTTCCCCTAGTCCCCCACCCCCCAACCGGCCCCGGTGTGCGATGTTCCCCTCCCTGTGTCCATGTGTTCTCATTGTTCAACTCCCACTTATCAGTGAGAACATGCAGTGTTTGGTTTTCTGTTCTTGTGTTAGTTTCCTGAGAATGATGGTTTCCAGCTTCATCCATGTCCCTGCAAAGGACATGAACTCATCCTTTTTATGGCCGCATAGTATTCCATGGTTTACATGTGCCACATTTTCTTTATCCCGTTTATTATTGATGGTCATTCGAGTTGGTTCCAAGTCTTTGCCATTGTGAACAGTGCCACAATAAACATATGTGTGCATGTGTGTTTATGGTAGCATGATTTATAATCCTTAGGGTTTATCCCCTTAGTAATGGGATTGCTGGGTCAAATGATATTTCTAGTTCTAGATCCATTAAAGTTATTTTAATAAGATTATAGCTATTTTTGTTTATTTGTATGAACCATGTGTTCACATTCTTTTCCTATTTTTTCATGCTTTTCTTATTTATTTTGAAAAATTTTATGTTTTTAAAAAATTGTTTTATTGTAGTAAGAGCAGTTAACATGAGATCTACTGTCTTAAAAAATTATCCTGTAAAATATGGTATTGTTAACTATAGGTGTAGTGTCGGACAGCAGATCTCTACCACTTATTGATTTTGCATAATTGAAATATTGTGCCAGTTGATTTTAAAAAATCCCCATTTGCCCCTCTCCTGCGGTCCTTGGTAGCCACTATTCTGCTTTCTGATTTTATGAGTTTGACAATTTTAGATACGTCATGTAAGTGGAATCCTGCAGTATTTGTCTTTCTGTGACTGTCTTATTTTGCTCAACATAATGTCCTCTAGGTGCATCCATGTTGTCACATATTGCAGATTTACCTCCTTTGAAAAGCTGAATAATGTTAACATCAGGTGCAGATACCACATTTTGTTTATCCATCCACCTATTGATGGGCGTTTAGTTTGTTTCCACATCTTGTCTGTGGATCTCTTAGAAAAACACTTTGGAGAAAATATTCATCATGTCAGTGATTTCCTGAATATGGCATCAAAAGGATAGGTAACAAAAGCAAAAACAGACCAGTGGAACTACATCCAACAAACAAGCTTTTGCACAGCAAAGAAAGCAATCAATAGAACAAAAAAGCAATCTACAGAATGAGAGGAAATAACAGATATGAGATTAATTACCAAAATACATAAGAAGCTCCTACAACTCAATAGCAACAACGATAAAAGAAAAACAAAATAAAACAACAACAACGAAAAACAAATACTAATAGCCCAATTTAAAAATAGGCTGAAGAGCTGAATGTTACTTATACAAATCCTTTGTCAAATCTGCTGTAAATATTTCTCTGTTTGTCAAGTGATGTTTTTCTTAATAACATTTTGGTATGCAAGTGAATTGTTCTGCTTTGCAAGCGAATAAAATTTTATATAGTTAAATTTGTATTTTTTTCACGGCTTCTCTAGTATTGGTTTTGCTTAAAAGAACTATGCTAACATTATTTGAAAAATTCTCACACTTTTCCTGGTACATTATGGTTTTGAATTTTATTTCTAAACAACTGATTCATCTGAAATTTTGTTGTAACAAGGTAGGGACACAGCTTTATATATAGGTGACTAGCCAATTGTCTCAACACCATTTAATGAATAAACCCCACAAATTTAAAATATTATATTTAATATGTAATAATTGACACTTTCAGTTGGATCTCTTTTTGGATCTATCCTGTTCATTTGTTCTGTCATTCTAATACCATACCAATTCCTACTAGTTTTAATAATTGTATCTTTGTAGTATTTTAAATTTTGATAGGGCTGGTGCTTCCTCATTGTCTTCCAGAATTTGGCTGGCGGTCTTAAAGGTTTATTTTGTTAATGTGAACTTTAGAACCTGTGTCTATAAGATAGTATTTTATTGTCCAATTTTAAGATATTTTATACTGTATACCCAGATTTTTCTGAAAACTTTTCATAGTATCTTAAAGATTTCTTCACATAAGTGCTGAATATTTTTGTTTTATATTTCATATGTCTATTTTAAATGGGAACCTTTCTTTCATTTCTAAGTTTTTTATATCTTGAAAAGTTATTATTTTTAACATATTCCTTTCTTAATGAGCCACGTTGTGGAATCCATCTATTATTTTCCCATTAGTTTTAAGTATATTTTTCTTTTAAAATATGCAACAGGCCAGGTGCGGTGGCTTATACCTGTAATCCCAGCACTTTGGGAGGCCGAGGTGGGTGGATCACGAGGTCAGGAGATCGAGACCATCCTGGCCAACATGGTGAAACCCCGTCTCTACTAAAAATACACAAAATTAGTCAGGCGTGGTGATGCACGCCTGTAGTTCCAGCTACTCAGGAGGCTGAGGCAGCAGAATGGCTTGAACCCAGGAGGCGGAGGCTGCAGTGAGCCGAGATCGCACCGCTGCACTCCAGCCTGGGCAACAGTGTGAGACTCTGTCTCAAAAACCAAAAAAAAAAAAAAAAAAAAAGAAAAGAAAAGAAAATATGAAACACATGCAAATGGCACACAGTTTCAAAGTTACAAAGCTGTCTATGGGTAATATAAGTGACCATACCCTTGACCCCCAGACCCCTATTTCCCCTCTCCTAAGGCAAACATTTTGATCAGTTTCTTATCAGGGCACAGCACAATATTTTCACTCTGAATTTTTTCTCTACAAGTGTATATGGTACTTATTCCATTACATTTATATACCATAATTTATTTAATCATCCCCCAACTTACTGGCATTTAAGTTGTTTTCTGCTCTGGAAATACTTATCTATATGTTATTGTGCACCTATGGGAATATAATTGTAAGACAATTTCCTAGAAGATAAGTTGCCTGGTCAAAGGATACATAGCTTTATTTATTTTTCTGTTTAGACATTATATACATACATACACACACACACAGAGAGAGAGAGAGAGAGAGAGAGACATACACACACATATGCACACAACCACACATACACATATATGCATATAAATTTACTTATCTTTGTGTAAATTATTCCTGGACTTGCTATTTGAAGGAAGTTGAAGTGAAGAAGGGGCCAAGACCATCTTACAGGCTAGCAGGTGAGAATTTTGCTATGATTTAGAGTTCTATTTTATAAGTCAGTTCTGGGGTCTTCTCTTCTCCCCAGTAGACCTCATATCAACAATATAGAACCACTCATGTGAAGTTTCCCTCCTCCATCTTGCATTATTATTGCCAACAGGCTTGCCAGGGGCTTCTTTATTCAGGCCCACTCTCCTTACTTCTCAAATTTGTTATCAAGTTGGGTTCAGAAAAGCTTCCTCTGTCAGCCTCATTATTTGTTATTTGTTCCCGTTATGAACCAGTTTTTGCTGTTCTCTTCAATATTGGACATTTAGAGTTGTGCTCAACCACTGGACTGAGATTAGTCATGAGAGCCCTACCTCAGTGTCTTCTCATATCTGTTTGACTTTCACTCCATTTAGAAGTCTTTTCTCATATATATACGTGGGGGTTATAGATATCCCCAAATTTATTGAAGATAATGTTTGTGTTATTTTTTTAAACATGTTTATTGCTTTTAAGGGTAGAATACCTGAAAGACAATGAGAAAACAATTCCATTTATTCTGTTATTTTAAAATTGAAAGTCTCTAATCCCTTTCCATGATTCTTTTGTGTATTTTATGTGTATCAATTACTATAAATGAATAATATGCTTTCTTGTTTTGCATTCTTATGTCTCATTGGGTTGGCTCCTATATTCATAGCAAAATTAAATAGCCAAATTAATGGTGGACATTCTTCCTTTGCTTGTGCGCTTAATGGAGTCTGGGGCCATTGGGGCCACCCTAGCTCTGGGGCCATGTGTGACGGCCTGAACTTGGGGGTCTGTGGGTGCTAGCCTGGTGCCGAGGCAAGCCTAAATCATGAGGCCATGAGAGCCAGCCTGGTACCCGGGGCTGGCCTAGTAATGGGGCAGGCCTGGAGGCATGGTCTACTGGGACAGGCCTGGCAGTGGGACTGGCCCGGAACCTGGGGCCAAAGGAACCTACCTGGTGCTAGATTTCGCTGGAGTGGGTTAGGTGCTGGGGTCCAAGGCAAATTCTGGTGCTCACTTCCCTCTCCTTCCTTTTTACAGAAGATATCGTTGTCCACACTGTGCTACCTGGGGTTGGGGTAGGTGTGACACAGGTAATGTGAAACTGTCTTGACTACCCTCTTCAGTGTGTCTTTTTTACTTCTATGCTACATCCAGGTGCTAAAATTTCTCAACTGGTTTACTTAGCTCTTGGGAAGGTAATTTTATGCATAGACAATTGTTCAAATTGATGTTTCTGGGAAATGATAAGCACTGGAAAATCCTATTCTACCATCTTTCTCTTTGAATTTCTCAGTTAAGCTTGTCTATTGACTTGATAAGGGTAAACAGCAACATCATATTGAGGAAGTATACATTTATCCCATTTTTCCAAGTTTAAAAATATATTTAATAATGTATGTTCTGAATTATTTTCTTTAAGCATTTAAGCAACTGTAAAGTTGATATGTGATTTTCCTCTTTGTAATCTATTTGAAATAATAGAAATAATATTTCTATATTTCTTAATACTGTATCTTTTCCACATCCTGTCAAGATCCTAATTTGTTCATTGTGAGTTATTCTCTCAGAAGACAATGTAGTGCAATGGTTAAGAGTTTGAACTCTGAAACTACTGCCTGGATTTGAGTGCTAGTTCTGTCAGTTAATGTCTACTTGATTAACCTTATCCCTTGGCTTCAGCTTGTTAATGTATTAAATGGAGATGATTATGGTACCTACTTTGCAGAACTGTTGTAATAATTAAATGTGTAAACACATGTAAAGATCTTTTTTTGTGGCTAGTATTTTCACCCTTTTAATGAGATTTATGTGATGACTAGAAGTTCTCGATTTTAGTGGAGTAACATTTAGAATATTCTAATTTGTGTTTGGGGCTGTATCTTAAGAACAACATTTATATGACTAGGTCAAAAAGATGTTTTCTTACCTTTTGTAACGAAATATAGAAAATACTTATGGTGGCTTCGCGGTAGTTAAAAATGGAAATAAAACATATTTTGTATATAGGTCAGTGGTTGAATAGACTATTTATACATGATATGAAATATTGATGACTTATAGAAGAGAATGTATCGGTGCTATATTTATTGATACATGGAGTGACAGGCTTTATTTAATTTAAAAATGCAGATTGTATGCACTCAGGAAATGTTAGCTGTTGTGCTGTAATTACTTATTTGTGGCTAGATCCTATTTGTACACACTTAGGAATTTTACTTGTTATTCATAAATATGGTCTTTTTATGATTATGTTATTTGGGGGACTTGGTATAAAATTATGCTATATGCAGAAAAACATAATTTTCAAGCTTTATTGTTGTTATTTATGGCTGTGGAAAAATTTAAATGGTATTGAAGATGGCTGTGGAGCAATATAAACATGTTATGCTTTTTTGGGATTGCACAGTGAAAATTTGAGAAAGTTCCTTTATAGTTGTTGACATATTTAAATATTCTACCCATTCTGAGGTCATTCTAGTGATTCATATTTTCATAGAATCGCCCCCCCCCCGCACTTTATTCAGGCTTTCCTCATTCTCACTTCTTATTTTTTGTGTTACATTTTTTTTCCTTTCCAGTCTTTTTTCCCCTATAGAATGAACTATTGATTTACATATTGTGATGATTAATTTTAGGTGTCAACTGAATTAAAGAATACTTAGAGAACCGGTAAAACATTATTTTGGGTATGTCTGTGAGGGTGTTTCCAGAGGAGATTAGCTTGTGAGTCTGTGTAGATTAGGTGGGGTAGGTCTGCCCTCAGTGTGGGCTGGCATTATCCAATCTGCTGGAGGCCTGAATAGAATTTAAAAAGATAGAGAAAAGATTATTTCTTCTCTCTCTCATCTGGAGCTGGGACGCTTCTTCTCCTGGCCTTGGATAACAGAACTCCAGGATCCCTGGCCTTTGAACACTAGATCTTACAGCAGCACCCCTAGCCCTTGGGTTCTCAGTCCCCGGACTGAGAGTTACACCACTGACTTCTCTGGCTCTGAGGCCTGTGGACTTGGACTGAGCCATGCAACTGGCATCCCTAGGTCTCCAGCTTGCAGATGGCTTATTGTGGGACCTCTCTGCCTCCATAATAGTGTGAGCCAATTACTCTAATAAATCCCCTCTCATATATCTATATCTATATGGAGAACCCTGCTAATATAACTATCTCACCACTTTTCTCAGATAAACCAATGATTGATATTATGTATGTGTTCTTCTATTTCTATTTTCTATTTTTTGTTCCATATGATTACTGAAAATTAATTTGTCTTTATTGTTTACTTATTTTCATTAATTTTTATTTAATTTTTAATTTCAGTAGCTTTAGAGGTACAGGTTATTCTTGGTTACATGGAAAAATTGTATAGTGGAGAATTCTGAGCTTGTAGTGTCCCCACCACCTGAATAGTGTACACTGTGTATGTAGATTTTTATCCCGTACGTAGATTTTTATCCCAAACCTCCCTCCAGCCCTCCCCTCTCTGTGTCTCCAAAACCATTATTTCACTCTGTATGCCTTTGCATATTCATAGCTTAGGTATCACTTATAAGTGAGAACATATGGTGTTTGGTTTTCTATTTCTGGGTTATATCACTTAGGATAATGGCCTCTAGCTTTATTTAGGCTGCTACAAAAGACATTATTTTGTTACTTTTTATGGCAAGAAATATTCCATGGTGTACATATACCACATTTTTTTAATCCACTCATTGGTCAATGAGCTCTTAAGTTGGTTTTATATCTTTGCAATTGTGAATTTGGCTGCAGTAAACATATGTGTACATGTACACATATAATGACTTTATATATATATATATATATACTTTATAATGACTCTGTCTCTCTCTCTCTCTCTCTATATATATATATATATATAATGACTTCATTTATTTGGGGTAGGTACTCAGCATTAAGATTGCTGGATAAAATTTTAGATCTACTTTTAGTTCTTTAAGGAAACTCCATATTGTTTTCCATGAAAGTTGTACTAATTTAAATTACAATCAGAAGTGTATAAGTGTTACCCTTTCTCCCATCCACACCAACATGTATTTTTAAAAATTTTTTAATAATGACTATTCTTGCAGGAATAAGGTGGTATCTCATTGTGATTTTGATTTTCATTTCCATGATGATTAGTGAAGTTGGACATTTTTTCATACATTTGGTGGCCATGCATATATCTCCTTTTGAGAAACGTCTACTCATGTCATTTTCTCACTTTTTGATGGGATTATTTGGATTTTTTTCTTGATGATTTGTTTGAGTTCCTTGTAGATTCTGGATATTAGTCGTTAGCCAGATGCGTAATTTGCAAATATTTTCTCCCGTTTTGTGGGTTGTCTGTTTACTCGAATGATTATTTCTTTTGTTGTCCAGAAGCTTTTTAATTTAATCATGTCCCATTTATTTTTGTTTGTGTTGCATTTGCTTTTCGGGTTTTGTTCATGATTTCTTTGCTTAGGGCAATGTCCAGAAGAGTTTTTCCAAGGATATAATCTATTTATATCTTCAATTCATCTTGAATAGATTTAAATCTTCAATCCATCTTGAATAGATTTTTGTATAAGATGAGAGGTAGTGATCCAATTTCATTCTTCTACATATGGCGGGCTAGTTTTCTAAGCACCATTTATTAAATAGGGTGTCCTTTCCCCAATTTATGTTTTTGTATGCTTTGTCAAAGATCAGTTGGTTTTAAGAATTTGGCTTTATTTTTGGGTTCTCTATTTTGTTCCAATGGTCTGTGTGCATACGTTTGTACCAGTACCAGGCTATTTTGGTAACTAGTTTTGTAGTATAACTTGAAGTCAGGCAATGTGATGCCTCCAGATTTGTTCTTTTTGCTTAGGATTACTTTGACTATGCGGACTCTTTTTTTTTTGGTTCCATACACATTTAAAATTTTTTTTCTCTAACTCTGTGAAAAATAATGCTGGTATTTTGATGGGAATTGCATTGAATCTGTAGACTGCTTTGGGAAATATGGTCATTTTCAAAATAGTAATTCTTCCAATCCATGAGCATGGGATGTGTTTCCATTTGTTTGTATCATCTGTGATTTCTTTCAGCAATGTCCTGCAGTTCTCCTTATACAGAACTTTCACAATCCTGTTTAAGTATATTCCTAGGTATTTTTTTTTACAGGTGTTATAATAGGAATTGAGTTATCGATTTGATTCTTAGCTTGGCCATTGTTGGTGTATAGCAGTGCTACTAATTTATGTACATTGACATTGTAACCTGAGACTTCACTGAATTCGTTGATCAAATCTAGAAGTCTTTTTTGGGGGGAGTCTTTAGGGTTTTCTAGGTATACAATCATATTATCAGTGACCAGTGGTAGTTTGACTTCCTCTTTTCCAATTTGGATGACCTTTATTTCTTTCTCTTGCTTGATTGCTTTTGCTAGGACTTCCAGTACTACGTTGCGTAGAAATGCTGTAAGTGGGCATACTTGTTTTGTTCCAGTTCTTCAGGGAAATGCTTTTAACTTTTTTCCATTCGGTATTATGTTGGCTGTGGGTTTGTCATACATGGCTTTTATTAATTTGAGGTAAGTCTCTTTTATGCCTATTTTATTGATGGTTTTTATCAATAAAGAGATGTTGGGTTTTAGTGAATGCTTTTTCTGCATCTATTGAGATGATTGATATAGTTTGGATCTGTGTCCCCACCCAAATCTCATATTCAATTGTACTCCCTAATGTTGGAGGTGTGGCTTGGTGGGAGGTGATTGGATCATGGGGGTGGATCCATCATGAAGGATTTAGAACCATTCTTTTGGTGCTGTTTATAGAGTTCTGGTGAGATCTGGTTGTTTAAAAGTGTGTGCCACCTCCCCTCTCTCTCTCTTCCTCCTGCTCCAGCCATGAAAGACATGCTGGCTTTCTTTTTGCCTTCTGCCATGATTGAAAGTTTCCTGAGTTCTCCCCAGAAGCTGAGCAGATGCCAGTATTACACCTCCTATATAGGCTGTGGAACTGAGAACCAATTACAACTCCTTTTTTTTTTTTTTTAAATAAACTACCCAGTCTCAGGTATTTCTTTATCACGGTGCAAGAATGGATTAATACAATGATCATACTGTTTTGTTTTTAGTTGTTTATGTGATGTATCACATTTATAGACTTCCCTATGTTAAACCATCCCTGCACCTCTGAAATGAAACCCAGTTGACCATTGTGTATTATATCTTTTATGTGCTGTTGGATTTGGTTAGCTAATACTTTTTTGAGTATTTTTGCATCTGTGTTCATCAGGAATATTGATCTGTATTTCTTTGTGTTGTTATGTTCTTTCCTAGTTTTGGTATCAGGATGATTCTGGCTTCATAGAATGACTTAGGGAGGATTCCCTCTTTCTCAATGTTTTGGAATAGTTTCAGTAGGATTGGTACCAATTCTTCTTTGAATGTCTTGAAGAATTCAGCTGTGAATCCATCTGGCTCTGAGTGGTTATTTTTTGGCATATTTATTTTTATTACTGATTCAATGTCACTGCTTGTTTTTGGTGTCTTCAGGGTTTCTATTTCTTCCTGACTTAATCTAAGAGGGTTGTATGTTTCTAGGAATTTATCCATTACCTCTAGGTTTTCCAGTTTGTGTGCGTAGAGGTGTTCATAGCAGTCTCAGATGATCTTTTGTATTTCTGTGGTGTAGGTTGTAATGTTTCCAGTTTCATTTCTAATTGAGGCAGAATGAGGAATGGCTTCTCTCAGTCCATGCAGGAGACTGGGAACACACACAAGGCTCCTCCCACTGCCATTCCTACTTTTATAGTCCTCATTTCTCTCTAAATCAGTTCCAGTGCTGGGTAGGGTTAAGAGCTTCCACGGTGGCCTGGATTTCCAGTTTACCTTGAGGGTGTGTCTATCCTAGAGGCAACTTCTCTCCCTTTCACACTCTGAGGACTTACAGTTTTTTGCCTGGCTCACAGTGCAGGCTGCAGCCTGCCGCCGTTGAAGTCATTTGGAGACCTCAAGGCTATCTCCACTTTCATTCCCTAAGATTTTAAATCTTGGATTACTGTCACCTTTTCAAACACAACCCCTCCTGTCCTAATTATTTGTAATTTCAATATACACTTATGTCATCTTTTCAATACCCTGATCTCTCAGTCCTTTGGCCTCCTCCCCTTCCATGGTCATTTCCAACCTCCTCTCTTAGCCAACCAACACCCCCATGGTCATACCCTAGAAGTTGCTATTAAATATGTCCAAATCCTTGAGCCCTTAAATGTCGTACATACTACTCTCTTGACTACCCATCCTAATCTTTCAGTTCACTTTTTCTAGTTCTTCAACTCCAAAAACTCTTAGATCACATTGAAACCTCCAATTCTATAATTTAACCTGTTTAATTGCCCCTTACCTTCTTTATTCCCTTGCTTTCTTTCTCACCTAGCTTTAATACCATAGCTCATCATTATAACTCCTTTGCATGTACCCTCAATTGTTTTAACCCTTTCCCACTTAATTTTACTCTCCTGGCAAAATCCCAATTCTGATTAAAATGAATCCTTTCATACTTTTCACTTGCACCTATGCAGTTGAACTTAGTTGGATGAAGCTTCCAGAATTATGTTCCCTATTCTCATTTGAAATTCAGGATCGCTAACCTTAAGACAGTCCTTAATTCCATCTGCTAAACATTGTATTTTCCTAATGCATTTTTTTACTATACGTTTAAATGTCTCATACTTTTTTTCTTCTACTACCACTCTTTCATTTACACTCTCAGCTGATAATTTTATTCTTTAATTCATTGGGATAGTAAAATCAACTAATAGAGAAATTCCACAGGCTTAATTCACCACATCTACCTCTCTGCCTGTATCATGCCTTATACATGTTGTGCCTGTCTTATTTCCATGGATGAAGCCTTTATTCTACCAGTCCACATGTGCACTGATTTTAGCCTCTTCTCACTTACTGATAGACGTATTCCTGCAATGAAGTTCTCAATAGAGCAGCCAGATGCTATTAAAACACAGGCCAAAAATGTTACGCCTGCAGGATTTTCCCATCTCACTCCAGGTGAAAGTTTTCACAATGGACTACAGGACCCTTTACAATCAGGCCCTGTTTTCTCTCTGACCTCATTGTCAGTTACTGCCCTTCTCTGTTCTTCTTCCTTTCCAGCCACACTGAACTCGTTCTATTTTTGCGACATGTGAGGCTCACAGATTCTCTAGGTTTTGAATTGTTATTTCTTCTGTTTGAAGTACCCTCTGTTAGATCCATTAGATCTTTACATCTCTGCTCAGATGTAACCTTTTCAGTGTGGCCATCCCTGACACCTCTCTTTAAAATAGCAACCTCTTCTGACAATATTGAACTTTACAGGAGCTCTGAGATCCTGGATAACAGTTAAAAATTACTTCCCATACTTTTATGTACCTGAAAACAACAGAGTACAAAGAACTACCCCTCACAAAGTGACAGAGATAAGACTCAATGGTTTCCCTCTTGTTTACCTAGACAGACTCAGTAAGTTTTCATTCCTTGCCTTATAAATGATTAGCTGGTCTGTTTTTACTCACTGACCAATCCAAACACAACACCTGACTTGACCAAACTTTAGCTAAGTTTCTCTCCTTCCTACAGGCCCCTGAACTTGACCTCTCCACAGCTTGAGCTAGCTGACAACTCTTCTTCACTTCCCCTCCCAAAAGTAGGCTATCCACAAAAGAAAAACATTATCTGATCCATCACAGCACCCAAAGCCTCACACCCAGCTTTTTCTAGCCTTGTTTACTCATCATTATAAAAGAAAAGCCCTTTTTTACCTAATCTTTGAAATACTTGCAATTCCTACCTTGGGAGGGGGTGTGGGGGAAGCTCTTTTTTCCCTATTGTAATAATCCACCTTTTCTTATTACAATCATCTTTTCCAATAAAGTCTCTCCTGGCCTAAATACAGATTTGTTTTTATTTGATGCTCCTTAGAAATTCATATCAGATTCCCTAACTTATTTTTCCTCCGTAGAACTTATCACCACCTGACATGCTATGCATTTTACTTAGTTGTTTATATTTTGTCTCTTCTCATTAGAATGTAAGCTACGTAATGAAAGGGATTTGTATCTGCTTTGGTTGCTGTTATATTATCAGCAACTAGAACTATGTCTTGCACAAAATAATTATTTAATATATATTTATTGAATAAAGAAATGAATAGAGAGCAAATCCATTCTATCATCAATATTTTATGATTACTTTATTAAGCTTTTTAAATAAAACATAAGATAATGTTGAAGTATTTTTTTCATTCTTGTTTTTTTTGTTTTTTTTTGCGACAGGGTCTTGCTGTGTCACTCAGGCTGGAGTGCAGTGGCATTATCATCACTGACTACAGCCTTAACCTCCCTGGCTCAAGCAATCCTCCCACCTCTAAGCCTCCTGAGGAGGTGGGACTGCAGACATGTGTCACGACACCCGGCTAATTTTTGTATTTTTTGTAGAGATGGGGTCTAGCCATGTTGCCGAGGCTGGTCTCAAACTCCTGGGTTTAAGGGAACTGCCCACCTTGGCCTCCCAAAGTCCTGGAACAACAGGCATGAGCCACCACGCCCGACCCTGTTGAAGACTTATATACCTTTAAAGAGTTTCAGTTCCCCTCTTTCTATTCCTCTTCCACTCTTTCTCAGAAGAAATCAAAAACAATATGAATATTTTCAATTTGTTTTATAAATCTTTATAAACTACATGCAATCTTGAAAATTATATGATATTATGGATGCTTATAAATATGTATATATATCATATTGTATCTTAATACCAGGTTTTTGAGTTCTTATCTGTCAATCTATATAGTATGAGAGTTGACAGAGTAAATCCTCTCTCTTTTTACTTATGTTCAGAAGTATTTTGCTTATTCTTTGCTTCTTACTCGTAGGTATGATTCTTAGAATAAGGTTTTCAAAGTCCATTGGTTTATATGGTCAATTTTACTCATAGATTTTGAGTGTTTAAAGTGCTAGCTTTTGTTTTCTACCACTTCATTTAGGATTTTTGCATCTATATTCATAAGTGATTTTGGACTTGAGTTATCTTTTCTTGTACTGTCCATATCTTATTGTTGTGTATAAGATATACTTGCCTCTTGGAGTGTTAGGTAGCTTTTCTTCATTTTTTTTTCTTTTTTATTAACCACTTTATTGAGATATAATTTCCATACCATAGAATTTACCATTTAAAATATACAGCTCAATGATTTGGGACACATTACATTATTTTTTCTTTCTTTCTTTCTTTTTTTTTTTTTTTTTCTGAGACAGAGTCTCACTCTATCACCCAGGCAGGAGTGCAATGGTGTGGTCTTGGCTCACTGCAACCTCCTCCTCCCTGGTTCAAGCGATTATCCTGCCTCAGCCTTCCAAGTAGCTGGGATTACAGGCTTGTGCCACCACACCCGGGTAATTTTTGTATTTTTAGTAGAGACGGGGTTTCACTGTGTTGCCCAGGCTGGTCTTAAAATCCTGACCTCATGATCCACTCGCCATGGCCTCCCAAAGTGCCGGGATTACAAGCGTGAGCCACCGTGCCGGGCCCTTTTTTTTTTTTTTTTTTTTTAATTAACCTTTAAGTTCTGGGATACTTGTACAGAACATGCAGGTTTGTTACATAGGTGTACACGTGCCATGGTGGTTTGCTGCACCCATCAACCAGTCATCTACATTAGGAATTTCTCCTAATGGTATCCCTCCCCTAATCCCCCACCCCCTGACAGGCCCCACTGTGTGATGTTCCCCTCCCTGTGTCCATGTGTTTTCATTGTTCAGCTCCCACTTATGAGTGAGAACATGAGGTGTTTGGTTTTCTCTTCCTGTGTTAGTTTGCTGAGAATGATGGTTTCCAGCCTCATCCATGTCCCTGCAAAGGACATGAACTCATCCATTTTTATGGCTGCATAGTATTCCATAGTGTTTATGTACTACATTTTCTTTATCCAGTCTATCATGGACAGGCATTTGGGTTGGTTCTAAGTCTTTGCTATTGTAAATATTGCTGCAATAAACATACATGTGCATGTGTCTTTATAGTAGAATGGTTTATAATCCTTTGGGTATAAACCCAGTAATGGGATTGCTGGGTCTAATGCTGTTTATGGTTTTAGATCCCGGAGGAATCGCCACACTATCTTCCACAAGGGTTGAACTAATTTACACTCGCACCAACAGTGTAATAGCATTCCTATTTCTCCACATCCTCTTCAGCATCTGTTGTTTCCCGAATTTTTAATGATCGCCATTCTAACTGGCATGACATGGTATCTCACTGTGTTTTTGATTTGCATTTTGCTAATGACCAGTGATGATGAGCTTTTTTTCATATGTTTGTTGGCCGCATAAATGTCTTCTTTTGAGAAGTGTCTGTTCATATCCTTCACCCACTTTTTGATGGGTTTTTTTTTTTTTTTTGGTAAATTTGTTTAAGTTCCTTGTAGATTCTGGATATTAGCCCTTTGTCAGATGGATAGACTGCAAAAATTTTCTCCCATTCTGTAGATTGCCTGTTTACTCTGATGATAGTTTCTTTTGCTGTGCGGAAGCTCTTTAGTTTAATTAGATCCCATTTGTCAGTTTTGGCTTTGGTTGCCATTGCTTGTTAGGTTTTAGTCATAAAGTCTTTGCGCCTGCCTATGTCCTGAATGATATTGTCTAGGTTTTCTTCTAGGGTTTTTATGGTTTTACGTCTTATGTTTAAGTCTTTAATCCATCTTGAGTTAATTTTTATATAAGGTGTAAGGAAGGGGTCCAGTTTCAGTTTCCTGCATATGGCTAGCCAGTTTTCCCAACACCATTTATTAAATAGGGAATCCTTTTCCCATTGCTTTTGTCAGGTTTGTCAAAAATCAGATGGTTGTAAATGTGTGGCATTATTTCTGAGGGCTCTGTTCTTTTCCATTGGTCTATATATTTGTTTTGGTACCAGTACCATGCTGTTTTGGTTACTGAAGCCTTGTAGTATAGTTTGAAGTCAGGTAGCTTGATGCCTCCAGCTTCGTTCTTTTTGCTTAGGATTTTCTTGGCTATATGGGGTCTTTTTTGGTTCCACATGAAAGTTAAAGTAGATTTTTCTAATTCTGTGAAGAAAGTCAATGGTAGCTTGATGGGGATAGCGTTGAATCTATAAATTACTTTGGGTAGTATGGCCATTTTCACAATATTGATTCTTCCTATCCATGAACATGGAATGTTTTTCAGTTTGTTTGTGTTCTCTCTTATTTTCTTAAGCAGTGGCTTGTAGGTTTCCTTGAAGAGGTCCTACACATCCCTTGTAAGTTGTATTCTTAGGTATTTTATTCTCTTTGTAGATATTGTGAATGGGAAGTCAGTCATTTTTTGGCTCTCTATCTATTATTGGTATATAGGAATACTTGTAATTTTTACACATTGGTTTTGTATCCTGAGACTTTACTGAAGTTGCTTATCAGCTTAAGGAGATTTGGGGCTGAGACAATGGGGTTTTCTAAATATACAATCATGTCATCTGCAAACAGAGACAGTTTGACTTTCTCTCTTCCTATTTGAATACACTTTATTTCTTTCTCTTGCCTGATTGCCCTGGCCAGAACTTCCAATACTATGTTGAATAGAAGTGGAGAGAGAGAGCATCCTTGTCTTGTACCAGTTTTCAAAGGGAATGCTTCCAGCTTTTGCCCATGCAGTGTGATATTGGCTGTGGGTTTGTCATAAATAGCTCTTACTATTTTGAGATACATTCCATCAATACCTAGTTTATTGAGAGTTTTTAGCATGAAGGGGTGTTAAATTTTATCGATGTTTTTTTCTGCATCTATTGAGATAATCATATAGTTTTTGTCACTGGTTCTGTTTATATGATGGATTACATTTATTGATTTGCGTATCTTGAACCAGCCTTGCATCTCAGGGATGAAGCTGACTTGATCGTGGTGGATAAGCTTTTTGATGTGCTGCTGGATTCAGTTTGCCAGTATTTTATTGAGGATTTTTGCATCAGTGTTCATCAGGGATATTGGCCTGAAATTTTCTTTTTTTGTTGTGTCTCTGCCAGATTTTGGTATTAGGATGATGCTGGCCTCATAAAATAAGTTACAGAGGATTCTCTCTTTTTCTATTGTTTGGAATAATTTCAGAAGGAATGGTATCAGCTCCTCTTTTTACCTCTGGTAAAATTTGACTGTGAATCCATCTGTTCCTGGGCTTTATTTATTTATTTATTTATTTATTTATTTTGTTGGTAGACTATTAATTCCTGTCTCAATTTCAGAGCTTGTTATTGGTCTATTCAGGGATTTGACCTCTTTCTGGTTTAGTCTTGGGAGGGTGTATCTATCCACAAATTTATCCATTTCTTCTAGATTTTCTAGTTTATTTGCATGGAGGTGTTTATAGTATTATCTGATGGTAGTTTGTGTTTCTGTGGGAACAGTGGTTATCTCCCCTTTATCATTTTTTAGTGTGTCTATTTGATTCTTCTCTCTTTTCTCCTTTATTTGTCTGGCTATTGGTCTATTTTGTTAATCTTTTCAAAAAACCAGCTCCTGGATTCATTGATTTTTTGAAGGGTTTTTCGTGTCTCTATCTCCTTCAGTTCTGCTCTGACCTTAGTTATTTCTTGTCTTCTGCTAGCTTTTGAATTTGTTTGCTCTTGCTTCTCTAGTTCTTTTAATTGTGATGTTAGGTGTCAGTTTTAGATCTTTCCCACTTTCTCCTGTGGGCATTTAGTTCTTGAAATTTCCCTCTAAACACTGTTTTAGCTGTGTCCCAGAGATTCTGATACGTTGTGTCTTTGTTCTCATTGGTTTCAAAGAACTTATTTATTTCTGCCTTAATGTTGTTATTTACCCAGTAGTCATTCAGGAGCAGGTTGTTCAGTTTGCATGTAGTTGTGTGGTTTTGAGTGAGTTTCTTAGTCCTGAGTTCTAATTTGATTGCACTGTGGTCTGAGTTTTATTTATTTTTTGTTATTTGTTTGTTATTATTTCTGTTCTTTTGCATTTGGTGAGAAGTGTTTTACTTCCAATTATGTGGTCAATTTTAGAATAAGTGCTACGTGGTTCTGAGAAGAATGTATATTCTGTTGATTTCGGGTGGAGAGTTCTGCAGATGTCTATTAGGTCCACTTGGTCCAGAGCTGAGTTCAAGTCCTGAATATCCTTAGTTTTCTGTGTCATTGATCTGTCTAATATTGACAGTGGGGTGTTGAATCTCTGACTATTATTGTGTGGGAGTCTAAGTCTCTTTGTAGGTCTCTAAGAACTTGCTTTATGAATCTAGGTGTTCCTGTATTGGGTGCATATATATTTAAGATAGTTAGCTCTTTTTGTTGCATTGATCCTTTTACCATTATGTAATGCCCTTCTTTGTCTTTTTTGATCTTTCATGGTTTAAAGTCTGTTTTATCACAGACTAGGATTGCAACCCCTGCTTTGTTTTTTCTTTCCATTTGCTTGGTAAATATTCCTCCATCCCTTTATTTTGAGCCTGTGTGTGTCTTTGCACATGAGATGGGGCTCATGAACACAGCACTGCGGTTGGTCTTGACTCTTTATCCAATTTGCCAGTCTGTGTCTTTTAATTGGGGCATTTAGCCTGTTTACTGGTTACTGGAAACCAGCCCCATACCACCCAACAGGTACCCCGCGTCTGGCAGAGACAAAGGAGTTAGAAAGAGACAGAATAAGCATTTAAAAGGTGAGTCCAGGGGACTGGAGCATCTGAGGCTTGCTCATGGCCCGGAGCTCTCATGCTCTGCCCAATTTATTGGTTTATAAGTTCTTTGTTCTTAGGGCAGATGGGACGGGGAAGAAGGGATGCGGAAAAGGATTAATCAGTGAAGGAGAACTCCTGAGTCATTCGATAAGATGTATAGCAGTGGCGGTTTCTTTGAATTTCCTTGAGCTAAGGCGGGTGTCTAAACTACTTAAGATCTTTAACTTATTGGGAGTGAAACAGGTTGGAGCGGGTTTCAGGAGGAGCCAAGATGTTTGGTTATACTCCACTGCTTCAAGGGAGTGTTATCTCCCTGAGCAACCTGTGGAATGCCGCTGGGCGCTTATGCTCTTGGGGCATAAAGACATGAAAGCAATAAGGAGACTTTTCTCCTCAGAGGCCGCCCATGGCTTCCCATGGGTGTCTCACAAAGGGGAGACCAACTCAACTGGCACCCCAGAAACTCTCTTTCCCACATTTACATGTAAGGTTAATATTGTTATGTGTGAATTTGATCCTGTCATCATGATGCTAGCTGGTTATTTTGCCCATTAGTTGATGCAGTTTCTTCATAGTTTCTATGGTCTTTACAATTTGGCATGTTTTTGCAGTGGCTGGTACTGGCTTTTCCTTTCCATATTTAGTGCTTCCTTCAGTAGCTCTTGTAGGGCAGGCCTGGTGGTGACAAAATCTCTCAGCATTTGCTTGTCTGTAAAGGATTTTATTTCTCCTTCACTTATGAAACTTAGTTTGGTTGGACATGAAATTCTGGGTTGAAAATTCTTTTCTTTAAGAATGTTGAATATTGGCTCCCACTCTCTTCTGGCTTGTAGGGTTTAAGCAGGGAGATCCCCTGTTAGTCTGATGGGCTTTCCTTTGTTGGTAACCCAACCTTCCTCTCTGGCTGCTCTTAACATCTTTTTTTTCATTTCAACCTTGGTGAATCTGACAATTATGTGTCTTGGGGTTGCTCTTCTCAAGGAGTATCTTTGTGGTGTTCTCTGTATTTCCTGAATTTGAATGTAGGCCTCTCTTGCTAGGTTGGGGAAATTCTCCTGGATAATATCCTGAAGAGTGTTTTCCAACTTGGTTCCATTCTCCCTGTCACTTTTAGGTACACCAATCAAACGTGGGTTTGGTCTTTTCACATATTCCCTTACTTCCTATGGAGGATTTGTTAGTTTCTTTTCATTCTTTTTTCTCTAATCTTGTCGTCACGCTTGATTTCATTAAGTTGATCTTCAGTCTCTGATATCCTTTCTTCCATTTGATCAATTTGGCTATTGATACTTGTGTATGCTTCACGAAGTTCTCATGCTGTGTTTTTCAGCTCCATCAGGTAATTTATATTCTTCTGTAAACTGGTTATTCTAGTTAGCAATTCTGCTAACCTTTTTCCAACGTTCTTAGCTTTCTTGCATTCAGTGAGAACATGCTCCTTTAGCTTGGAGGAGTTTGCTATTACCCACCTTTTGAAGCCTACTTCTGTCAATTCATCAAACTATTCTCCGTCCTGTTTTGTTCCCTTGCTGGTGAGGAGTTGTGATCCTTTGGAGGAGAAGAGGCCTTATAGTTTTTGGAATTTTCAGCTTTTTTGCACTGGTTTTTCCTCATCTTCGTGGATTTATCTACCTTTTTCTTTGATGTTGGTGACCTTCAGGTGGGTTTTTTTTTTATTATTATTATACTTTAAGTTTTAGGGTACATGTGCACTATGTGCACGTTTGTTACATATGTATACATGTGCCATGTTGGTGTGCTGCACCCATTAACTCGTCATTTACATTAGGTATATCTCCTAATGCTATCCCTCCCCCCTCCCCTCACCCCACGACAGGCCCCAGTGTGTGATGTTCCCCTTCCTGTGTCCAAGTGTTCTCATTGTTCAATTCCCACCTATGAGTGAGAACATGCGGTGTTTTTTTGTCCTTGCGATAGTTTGCTGAGAATGATGGTTCTCAGGTGGGGTTTTTGTGTGGACATCCTTTTTGCTGATGTTGATGCTATTCCTTTCTGTTTGTTAGTTTTCCTTCTAACAGTCAGACCCCTCTGCTGCAGGTCTGCTGGAGTTTGCTGGAGGCCCACTCCAGACCCCGTTTGCCTGGGTATCATCAGTGGAGGCTGCAGAACAGCAAAGATTGCTGCCTGTTTCTTCCTCTGGAAGCTTTGTCCCAGAGGGGCTCCCACCAGATGCCAGCCAGAGCCCTCCTGTATGAGGTGTCTGTCGACCCCTGCTGGGAGGTGTGTCTCGGTCAGGAGGCACATGGGTCAGAGACCCACTTGAGGAGGCAGTCTGTCCCTTAGCAGAGCTCAAGTGCTGTGGTGGGAGATCCCCTGCTCTCTTCAGAGCCAGCAGGCAGGAATGTTTAAGTCTGCAGAAACTGCTCCCACAGCTGTCCCTTCCCCCAGGTGCTCTGTCCCAGGGAGATGGGAGTTTTATCTATATGCTCCTGCCTAGGGCTGCTGCCTTTCTTTCAGAGATGCCCTGCCCGGAGAGGAGGAATCTAGAGAGGCACTCCGGCTACAGCAGCTTTGCTGAGCTGCAGTGGGCTTTGCCTAGTTTGAACTTCCTGGTGGCTTTGTTTACACTGTGAGGGGAAAACTGTCTACTCAAGCCTCAGTAATAGTGGGCTCCCCTACCCTCACCAAGCTCAAGCATCCCAGGTCGACTTCAGACTGCTGTGCTGGCAGTGATAATTTCAATCCAGTGGATCTTAACTTGCTTGACTCCATGACGGGGGGATCTGCTGAGCTAGACCACCTGGCTCCCTGGCTTCACCCCCCTTTCCAGGAGAGTGAATGGTTCTGTCTCGCTGGTGTTCTAGGCACTGCTGGGGTATGAAAAAAAAACTTCTGCAGATAGCTGAGTGTCTGCCCAAATGGCCGCCCAGTTTTGTACTTGAAACCCAGGGCCCTGGTGGTGTAGGCACCCGAGGGAATCTTCTGGTCTGTGGGATGTGAAGACCATGGGAAAAGCATATTATCTGAGAGGGAATGCACTGCTCCTCATGGCAGTCTCTCATGGATTCCCTTAGCTAGAGGAGGGAGTTCCCAGACCCCTTGCACTTCCCAGGTGAGGTGATGCCCCACCCTGCCTTGGCTCACCCTCCGTGGGTTGCACCCACTGTCTAACCAGTCCCAAAGAGATGCATTGGTTACCTCAGTTGGAAATGCAGAAATCACCTCTCTTCTGTGTTGATCTCGCTGAGAGCTGCAGACCGGAGTTGCTCCTCTTTGGCCATCTTGGGAAGTGTCTATCTCTTCTTTTTCTTTTACCTAAAATATTATTGATAAGATTGCGGCTATCTATTTCCTAAATAATGTATAAAATTAACTTGTGAAAGCTTCTGAGCCTGGTAACTTTGTGGGGAAGAGAAAGAAAGGAGTCTTATTTTTTAAATTATTACTGATTCTTTAGAGATTTCAACTTACTCTTGAGTCAGTAAGGGAAATCTGTCCTTTTCTAGAAAATTATTTGCTTTATCTAGGTTTACAAGTGCATCGATGAAAACTTATTTGTCTCTTGACGGCTCTCTTCCTTTACTGCTATCCAAGCCACTATAATCCCTTGTTTTTACTATTATAATAACCTCCCAACTGGTTGTTGCTCCCCATTTACCGTGTAGCAGTTCAAATAATATTTTTAATATAAATAAAGTCATGCTATTCCTCTCATTAATTTATTTATTACACGTAAACTAAAATCCAAACTTTACCATACTCAAATTTTCTGTCCATGCTTCTGTCTAAATCCCTTAACATTATTTCCTTTGCTCGCCTACTGCTAATCACATTGGCTTTCTTTCCTACACCTCAAATAAGCCATTCTCCATCTTACTTATTTTGTATTTATTTATTTATTCGTTTATTTGTTTATTTATTTATTTATTTATTTATTTATGTGTGTGTGTGTTTGTAGAAATGGGGTCTACCTATGTTGTCCAGGTTGGTCTTGAACTCCTGGGCTCAAGCAATCCTCCCACCTTTGACTCCAAAATTGTTGCAATTATAGGCTCGAGCCACCACACCCAGCCTCATGCTCACTGTTTGATCTTGAAAACTGCCATTCTTTTTGCCTTAATAGGTCTACCCCAAGGTTTTCTAGATAAGTGGCATTTTCTTGCCATTTGTGTCTCAGCTCAATAGTCATTTCCTCTGGGAAGCATTCTCTGACTACACTTTTTAAATTATATTCCCCTAATTTCTCTCTCACACATACATGCACATTTTGACATCAGCTCCATTTTATTTTCTTCATTTCATTCATCTAGAAGTATTTATTATTGCAGTTAAGTAAGTGTTTAGTTCATGGATGATAACATCTTGTAGTGGCGAAACCTATTCCCCATATTTTCTTTCATGTCTCTAGCACCTAGAATAGTGCCTCATACATGGTCATAGCTGGCTATATATCACAGGAGAGGAGCTGTTTGAGCTGTAACTTAAGTAGGTCTTTTCTCAGTGGAGAATGGGAGCAAGATATTAAAGCATATGCCCAGAAGTCTCTGTGCAAATAAATAATTACATCATTCTGTCATTTTTTTTTCTGAGACGAAGACTAAAGATTGAATGGTAATAAATAGGGAATATAAGGCATATCTTGCTATTCTCAGCATTATTGAAACTATCAGTTGCACTACTCTAGAGCACTCAATAGATTATGAATTTTAGTCATCAAATAAATTCAAAACACCACAATATTTTTGAGTAAAGTGAATAGTCAAATATGTCAAATATTCACAATAGCAAAGATATGGAATCAACCTAAATGCCCATCAATGATAGACTGGATAAAGAAAATGTGGTACATATACACCATGGAATACCATATAGCTATAAATAAGAATAAGATCATATCCTTGTAGCAACACAGATAGAGCTGGAGGCCATTATTCTAAACAAACTAATAAAGGAACAGAAAACCAAATACTTCATGTTCTCACTTATAAATGGAAACTAAACTTTGAGTATACACATAAACTCAAAGAAAAGATAACAAGCACCAGGGCCTACTTGAGGATGGATGGTGAGAGAAGGGAGAGGATTGAAAAACTACCTATTGGGTACTATGCTTATTACCTGGTTGAAAAAATAATCTATACACCAAACGCCCATGACATGCAGTTTACCTATATAACAAACCTCCACATGTACCCCTGTACCTAAAATACAAGTTTAAAAAAGTGTAAAAATAGTTGAGGAGATAGAGTTAAATCTAGACCAACTATATGAGCACTATGTTGCTCCAGGGTACTGCAGTTCCTACCAATAGTTACTAGTTTCTACTATAACAAAACGAAACAAAACTGCCTACATAATACTAAGCAGTTGATCTGTACTAAAACAACCAGAGATTTCTTGCCACAGATTTAAAATTTTAAAAACATACCTTGGAATATAATTTAACTCTATTTATCTCTGGAGAATCCATCACAAACATAATTTTACTCAAACTCAATGTTTGGAAGTAAAAGTAAAGACTGAGATATTTACTCATACAATGCAATTGGATTTTAGATAAGCACAGATTTGTTAGCCCTTGTGTTTGATGAGTGGCAAATAAAACTATAAATTGTCTATGTAGTATACAGCGATATAGAATTCAAGACACTGGAATTAATGTGTCACAACTGTGATTGCCAATGGAGTTTATGTAAAAAAATGGAGTCATCATAATTTTCAGATCCTGCAGATCATTTTTGTCAGACATAGTGCTTGATAAAAGATTCTGGCTCATCCATGGAAGCTGTGATACCTTATTCAAATCATATCAATACCTTGAGCTTCAGTATCTTATTCTTAAGAGTAGAGAAAATATTACTTATTTCCCAGAATTATTTTAAGATCTAGATAAAATCATACATGTCGTGTTTGCACATGGTATGATTGGGGTTTGTTTCAATTAATTTTCATTGTGTAACAAATTACCCTGAAACTTACATGCTTAAAACAACGTTCTTTTATATAATTATTGCCTGTGGTCAGCAATTTGGGATGGGCTTAGTTGGATGATTCTTCTGGTGGTTCTGCCAGGGTTCATTCATTCGGCTATGATCAATTAGGACAGCAGCAGGGACTGGATTGTGTAAAATGGCCTCACTTACATGGTTGGTGGTTGGCAGGCTGTTGACTAGGACTCCTTGGTTTTCTTTTATGTGCCTTTTTCTGTTTTTTTCCCCAAATCTCAAGAACATGTGAGCTATATGGCTTTTTCATAAAGCTACCTCAGACTCATTCACATTGTGACAGCATTCTAAAAGGGCTAGAATGAGAACTGCAAGACTTATTGAAGTTTAAGTTCTGAAATAGCATATCACATATGCCACATTTTACTGGTGAAAAAAAATCATATTGCCAGCACATATAAAAGAGGTAGGAAAAACTCCACCTTTTCCTAGGAAAAGATGAAAATAACGCATGGTCATTTAATCAACGACAGTGACCTTAGTGAAGTAATCTCAGCAGAGTGATTTAGTAAAGGAGTTAACTTCTAATGAAATAAAGAATAAAATGTAAGTAAAGAAGTAGAAACTACATTCATAGACACTTCCAATAAACTTATCGGTAAACAGGAAGAGTATAAAAGGGTGTTGGCTGAAAGATACGGAGTCAAAAAAT
Organism: Pan paniscus; assembly: GCF_029289425.2. Lineage (NCBI taxonomy): Eukaryota > Metazoa > Chordata > Mammalia > Primates > Hominidae > Pan > Pan paniscus. The sequence continues at coordinate 142,203,907 of NC_073272.2, forward strand.
TTTTAAATGTTTAGATTGGAGGGCCACAAGAATATTCAAATGCTAAGGGGAAATTTAGAAGCATGGAGGAGGCTGACAATAGAGAATAGAAAATGAGTAATGGAACAAGATTTTGGAATGAATGGACTCAAGCAGTGCACAGGAGGAAGGAGAACCTTCTTTGAGATGAGGAAGTTAAATATAGTTGCCATTGACATAAATATATTTGTAGAAACTATTGGAGATGTTACAGGAGAGTTTCCCTTAATGACTTTTCTTGATGAAATAAGAGTTATGCTGATGTTAGGTATAATTTTGAATGTTACAGATTTGTAGTGATACAAATGTGCACTGAAGTGTAACCTTTACTAACATTCTCAATAGCTAGTTGTAAAAGTGGACATTCTAATAGTTCAATGGAATTAGAGTTGGGATGTTTCAGTACAATTGTGGAAAAAGAGCCCAAGGGCAAGGATTTTATTGGTGAAAAAATTATTTAATGGACAGATTATGGAGTATAGTTTGGATGAGTTAATTAATAAATTGTGATTAAGGAAATTGGATCAATTGTTATAAATTAGCGAGGATTAAAAACTGTAGTGATAGGACAAAAGAACATGAAAAAGTTAGAAGTAGAGAAAAGAATTCGATGACAAAGTATAGTGTGATTATATGGTGTGTCTGGGACAGTCCTAGTGTTAACTCCTACCAGACCCACCCTTACATTCTCAAAAGTGTCCTCATTTGGACATTAAATTATATGGTCACTTAGCACCTTAGATTTTAAGATTAAAATGGGGTGGGCATTTCTGAATGCAGCAGTGATGAGAGTGTTCCTCTTAGACTTCTTTCTACAGTAGGAAATGAAATTAATTGAAGGCCCCAGCTGCTGCCTTGTCCTGAAAACCATCTCATGTTTATGCCGAGGTCTCCCATGTGCTGCTTGCCACCAAGGATGAAAGGATAATAAGAGGACAAATTTCTGGAAGATATAGAACTCCTTTGTGGTCAGTTTGGGTCAAGGCCTTCCCTACAGCTTGCCCAACCTTGCTTAGAGTGCACTGCAGTCTAGGTTGCTCCCATTCAACCTTCTCTCCCTCTCTTCTTCTTTTGGAGTCAGATATACATGGAGATTTGACTTTCAGTTCTTTCAGTTTCCCCAGGTCCTTCCATATTCCCTTTTATATAGACATTTGTCCTAATAAAATCTTTGCACGTTTAATCCTGTCTTAGTGTCTGCTTCTCGGAGGGATCCAGGCTAAAACAAATGGTACCCAGAGTAGTTCAAAAAAGATTGGCAGTAAGATCAGGATTTCATACTTGTTCATCCGCTGGAGCATGGATAGTACTTGGCAGAAAACAGTTGTTAAATTGTTAAATATTTCAGCTTTCATGACCTTGGAAGATATCTCAGTGGTGAGGAATGCTGTAAAAGGTGCAATGAAGCAGGCATTTGGAACGTATAAGAATGTTTGCAAAGACAGCAAAGTTGGCTGGTTAATGCTAAATTGTATTGACACAATGCATATGGGTAATGAGAGACTTAGAGCTGTTAACAAGCAGTTAATACGTGAGTGCAGGAACTAGAGGGCCTCAGTGGTAGCATATAAAGAGGCCCTCATCACCTGTAGCAGAAGGCCAGACACAATCAAACAGCAGGCTGAAGAACTAATTGTGAGAGTTGCAGAGCCCCAGAGATGACAAAGTGGTCTGTTACGCCAAGGTCAGGGTTCTGGTAGGTAAAACCTATAATAGTATTCTGAATACTTAAAGGAGTACATCTGGATGGCTGTTCTGAAGATACTTTACAGCTCTCCCACACTCTGTACACACCAGAAATGCATAGGTGGCCCACCCCTCCCTTTACCAACTAGGATTTCCTCTGTGATTCAGGAGGCTTCAGAAGCCTATCTCCAACCGGGCAGTTGGTGCTTCTTTAGATACTGCCCCCACCTACTTTGTTGTCTGTAAGGTTTATAACTAGTGTGAAATCCCAGCATAGCCTGGCTGTGGGCAAACTGGGACTCATAAAGAATTTAAGAGATTATATACTTAAAGAATTGCAAGTACTATCCAGCATATACCAGCAGTAACCATGGCAGTACCTCAGGGATTGGGTTTTGAGTGTTCTTGATAAAGTCAGACTGGAAGGCTGGATAAGTAAGGATTAGTTGGACTTGAGTACATTTTTTAGGGGCATGAGATTGAATGCTCTAGCAAAGACCTCAGGGAACAGGGCAAATTTGCTGCTAGGATGGCTCTTAGAAGTGTTGAAAAAAATGATGGCCAATGTTCAGCAAAGGAGGCATGCATACATGTCCCTGGAATATGGTAGAAAAAAAAAAGAGCCCTAGGGAAGTGGACATCTTGGAATGGATATATTAAAGCTAAAAGAACCACAACAGAATCATATTCCCTGAGAGAAGCCATAGTACATACCATTCACCAAAGCCATTGGGATTACACTGATGTTAGGGGCACAGGCATCATTGAGAAGCTCAGGGGTGGCCCTCCTCTTTAATTTGTGTTTAATATTAATGAAGGCAGTCACAGAATTGGACTCATTATTGGCCATGGTGCTAGTGGATCTATAGTCTAATAGTGGCCAGGTGGCAGTGCTTAACTGTCAGAAGTCAAAAGGCTGAATTTACCACAATGATAAGCAAGGTGAGACTAGCAGCCAAAAGGGCTTGATCTGCAGGGAGCTGTAGACATGAATGGAACATGGTATAACTAGAAGCAAAATAGAGATGGACATCTAGGGTTCTGCTTAATACCTACCACCCTAAAAAGGCAGTCATGGAAGAGCAGAAGGCTGAGGGATGTCACCTCAATAAAGAGTCACAATTCTGGGCAGGGTGTGGTGGCTCATGCCTGTAATCTTAGCACTTTGGAAGGCTGAAGTGGGAGGGTCACTTGAGCCCAGGAATTCAAGACCAGCCTGGGCAGCATGGTGAAACTCCATCTCTACAAAAATTTCAAAAATTAGCTTGGCATGGTACTGTGCACCTGTGGTCCCAGTTACTTGGTAGGCTGAGGTGGGAGGATCACCTGAGCCTGGGGAAATCAAGGCTGCAGTAAGCCGTGATAGTGCCACTATGCTCCAGCCTGAAGCCTGGGTGACAGTAAACCTGTCTCTAAATAAATAAATAAATAAATAAATAAATAAATAAATAAGAGTTAAAATTTGTTCTTTGGTGCCTAGATCTGAGCTAATTTTCACATCTAGGATTAGTTGACTGAAGAGGCCTGAGCTTCTAGAGGAAAGGAAAGGACCCTATAACACCATAGCCAGTATATGCCATGACAGTTCTCTAGTCTTTCCCCAAAGTGATCTATGGTCATTTACTCAAGTGTGGTGAAATGACAATAACCAGACATTTCAAGAACTATTACACATAGGGTCTGAGTTGTACTGACACTCAGAAACCCAAATAATCATTATAGCTCTCCTGTGGGGAAGAGGCCTATGGGAACCATGTAGTCAGTGGAGTCTTAGCTAAAATTTGGCTCAGAGTGGACCCAGTGGTTATTTACCCAGATGCTAAGTGCATAATATGAATGGATGTAAATGGGAGTTGGAGTAATTCCCACATTTGGCCCTTGGTTGATGGGGTATGAGATACTGTGGGGAAAGCCAGTGGGAACCAGTAAAAAGGCTCCCCACCTACTCCGGATAAGATAGTAAATTTCTAAAAATTATTGTACGGGGAGTTAGGCTTTAGGTAAATTATTAAAGCTTGAAAGATGTTAGGGTGGTGGTTTATATAATATGAATAATCAATTCACCAAGTTGATTTCCATCCTGGAAGGGTCAGTAGTTTATCCTCACAAGGAGAAATACTTATCCAGGCATGAGTTGCTTTTTCTGCTTGTAAGAGTCTCAGCCAGCACCACTTTATGCAGGCTTACGGAATTCCTGATTCGTAAGTATGGTATCCCATACAGCATGGCATCTGACTAAACTCTCTCTCATGAAAAAGGAGGTGCAGAAATGGGTCAGATGTCACTGAGTCCACTGATCATATCACCCACCAGACCATCCAAAGGCAGCTAGTCTCACAGAACACTGGAACACCCTTCTAAAGGTACAGCTGAAGTGTCAGCTCAGAACACCTTGAAGATGGGGCACCAACCTACAAGGTATAGTGTATTTGTTAAATCACAGACTGCTATATCATGCTGTGCTCCAGTATTAAGGATGCATAAGTTAAGAATCCAAGTGGTAGAAGCAGGCGTGGCCCCAGTTGCTTTCACTCCTAATGGCCCAATGGGAGCTTATACTTTCTGTCATTTCAACTCTGGGTTCTGCCAAGCTGGAGGTCCTGTTTCTCAAAGGGGATGCACTCTTTCCAGGAAACATAGCAAGGGTTCCATTGAACTACAAGTCAGAGGTTATTTCAGGGCACTTTAGATTCCTTGTGCCCCAGGACCAAGAAAGTGACAAGAGTCACCATATTGGCAAGGGTAATTGATCCTGGCGTTCAGGAGGAGGTGTGGTGGTTTTTACACAATGGTGACAGGGAGGAATTGTGTGGTGATCCTAGGTAATCCACTTGGGCACTTCCTTGTACTCTCTTGCTCCATTCTAACTGAACAGGGAAGTACAGCAATTCCAGACTGAGAAGGCCTCAGACCATTCAAGAATAAAGATTTGGGTAACACCAGCAGGAAGTCAGCAAGATCTGCAGAGGAGACAGCTGAGGGAGAGGTGAATTTAGAATGAATAGTAGAGGAGGGAGAAGATGGCACACAGTTGTGGCCCTAAGACCAACTACAATGATCAGGGTTGTAGTTCATCCCACTAACTACCTTCTTACCTTTCTCACAGAAAGAAATGTCCATGGGACAATGCAGCAGCTTCTCCACAAAACTATGTGGAATAAGTCTGTGTGGCCAAAGGTGTTGACAGTGGCAGACATAAGAATGCACCTCAGACAATTTGCTAAAAGAAAAAAGAAATGACCAAGGTCCCCAGCTGTTGCACTTTGAAATTATTCCCTGTGTTTGTCCTGAGGAAACACTTCTCATGGACTGCTCCCAGAATTTGAATAACCAGCAAGATACTAAGGCAAACCCATTTATGGAAGATACCGGGTTCATTTGTTGGCTGACTTTGGTTCAAGGACTCCTCCGTGAACTTGCCAAAACTTCCTTAGACTGCACTCCACTCTAAGTCACTTTCACTCAATCTTTTTTCACTCTGTCCTTTACTTGGAGTTGGAAGTGCATGGCAATTTAACAGCTTTCCCAGCCTCCCCATCTTATTCATATTTACTTTCACACAGGCATTTCTGTTAATAAAATTCTTTCACATTTAATCAATATTAGTACCTGCTTCTTGAAGGCTCCCAGCTAAAACAATGGTGACTAAAAAGAAATGTATAATATAAACTTGGAAGTGAGTGACTGGGAATAAATGGGGTCATTGGAGTTCAGGAGGAGAAGCGAATGAAAAATTAGGTTTTTGTGTAGGTTGTCCAAGTTACAATGCTGTACGTGATGGAAGCAGAGATAGTTTTAAGTAAGTAGTTCAATAGGAAAGTTTTCAGTGAATATGAAAATACTTTCCTGAAGAATATCTGTAAATAACAAAATCTTAGAGGCTAAAGTATAGTATAACAAAGAGAATGAACTCCAAAGAAAATATTGTACACAAAGAAAGAGAATTACTAGCCTAAAATGAGAAATGGGAAGTGAAAATATTGCTGGCGACTATAGCTACAGTACCTTAAAAACTGAGTAACTTTTGAGAAGCTACAGGGAAGTTTTTATTCTCAAAGGAGATCCAAACATCTGCTATTATGAAGAGATAAAAGAAGCATTCTGTATAAATATACAAATATTTATATGCATATACAGTATACATATCTATTTATAGAATAAATATACATCATATAAATACACACATGTGCAAACACATGCAAGTGTATAATGTAGTATAAGGTAGTTTGTTTAACAGAAAAATGCATGCGAGTGGTCCAGTTAGAAATGATTGGCAGTGATGGTAGCAATGAGTGTATAAGTCAGGAATAATGAAAAACAAAACAGGATAGTATGAGATTATGGAAAATGTTAGGTGAACAAAAGGTAAATAAAATGATGGTAGAGGTAAAATATTTCTGTAGTTTCATGGTTCCAAGAAAATTATATATAATTTAAATATGCAGTGGGCAGAACTTTGGGTAGTGCAACCAGTTGTGCATTTTGCTTGGAAGGAGAAATGGTGAGACATGTGATGATGTGCAGATTCATGGTCTGTGGCCAGTGGTTTGGCTAGACTGTCAGGGACTTGGTAGGAACATGGCTGGAAGATTGGTGAGAAAGAATAATGAGGAAGAGTTTTGTGGATGGACATCTCTGAATGGCATAAAATGTTATGACATTTGTGCCATGTGAATTCTCACCCAAAGGTGACCTCAAGCAGAGGAAGATTTTAATAAAGTAAGTATTATGACACATTCTGTGAACACCACTCAGCCTCTTTCCCCATTCACTCATGTCATTGTTCAATGGGCTCATGAACAAAGTGGCCATGGTGTCAGGGATGGACATCATGCATGGTGTATTAGTCAGTTCTCATATTGCTATAAAGAAATGCCTGAGACTGGGTAATTTATAAAGAAGAGGTTCAATTTGCTCATAATTCTGCAGGCTGTACAGGAAGCACTGAGGCATCTGCTTGGCTTCTGGGGAGGCCTCAGGAAACCTACAATCATGGCAAAAGACAAAGGGGGAGTGAGTACTTCAAATGGCTGCAGCAGGACAAAAAGAGAGAGCAGATCTCATGAGAACTTATTCACTGTCATGACCAAGGGGGATAGTGCTAAACCATTCATGAGAAACAACCCCCATGATACAATCACCTCCCACAAGGTCCCACCTCCAACATTGGGGATTACAACCGAATATGAGATTTGGGTAGGGACACAGACCAAAACCCTATCACATGGGCTCAGCAACATGGACTTATCAAGATCAACCTGACTACAGCCATGCTGTGTGCCCAATCTGCTAGCAGTAGAGAACAACACCGAGTCCCAAATACGGCACAATTCTTTAGCGTGATCAGCTAGCTATTTGGTGTCAGGTTGTTTACACTGGACCACATTCATCATGAAAGGGGCAAAATTTTGTTCCTACTGGAATAGAAATTTACTCTGGATATGGATTTCCCTTCTTTGCACACAATGCTTCTGACAAAACTACCATCCATGGATTTACAGAATGCATTATCCAGCATGGTATTCCACACAACATTCCTTCTCACCAAGGAACTCACTTCACAACCAACCAAGCATGTCAATGGGCCCATGATTATGGCATTCGTTGGTTTTACCATGATCTCTAGAATCCTGAAGCCACTGCCTTGGTAAAATGATGAAATGGCCTTTTGAAGATACAGTTACAGTGTAATCAAAGTGGAATGGCAATGGCAGTACCTTTTAGGGTTGGGGCAAGGTTTTCCAGAAGGCTGTATATGCTGTGAATCAGCATCTAGTATATTGTACTGTTTTTTCCATAGCTAAGAGTCATAGATCCAGGTATTAAGTGGTAGAAATGGGACTGGCACCACTCACCATCACCCCTAGTGACCCATAGCAGAATTTTTCTTCTTTCTATTTCCTTGAGTTTATTCTCTACTGGGCTAGAGGTCTTAATTTCAGAGGGAGAATTGCTTCTATTAGGAGACACAACAAAAATTCCATTGAACTGGAAGTTAAGACTGCCCCCCAGACACTTTGGGCTCCTCATTGCTTCTGAGTAAACAGGCAAAGAAGGAAGTTACAAGGTTAGCTGGGGTGATTGCTCTAGACTATCAACGGAAATTTGGACTACTACTCCACAGTGAAAGGAAGGAAGAGTATGTCTGGAATACAAGAGATCTCTTAGGGCATCTTTTAATATTATAACATCTTATAATCAAGGACAATGGAAAACTGCACCCAATTCAAGCAGAACTATGAATGGCCCAAAGCCTTTAGGAATGAAAGTTTGGGTTACTTTACCAGGTGAAAAACCATGACCGGTTGAGGTGTTTGCTGAAGGCAAAGGGAATACCAGCTGGATAGTAGAAGAAGGTAATTAAATATTTCAACTGTGACCATGGATCAGTTACAGAAACAAGGAAACTTTAATTGTCAGGAGTATTTTCTTCTTATTTTATTGTAAATATGTTTGCATGTACATGTACAGATATTAAGCAAATATGTTTGTTTTTTTCTCTCTTATTCCCTTATCATTAACATAAGATGTACTGGGTTTATATCAATATTTAAGTATTGTTAAATTTATATCATAGTACTTAAGTTACAGGTATCAGGAGAAGAGTAAATATTAATCAAGGCTTGAGCTCCTTTTGCAGGGAAGAGATTAGTGCATTTTCAGTTGCATATCTTGTTAGGTGGAATTACGACCTTGCTTTTGTCTTTATTTTGAAAATAAATATGGTTTAAAGAGATGTGTGTGCCTGCCAAGTTGACAAGGGGTGGACATGTGATGCATAATTTATCAGTCAACTTAAGTGGGTTAAGGGATGTCCAGATAGCTGGTTAAACATTAATATGGGTTTGTCTATGAGAGTATTTTCAGAAGAGATTAGCATTTGAATCAGTAGACTGAGTAAAGAAGATCCACCCTCACCAAAGTGACGCGGGCATCATCCAATCCAATGAGTGTCAGAATATATTGAAAAGGAGGAGGAAGGGGGAAATTGTTTATCTTTCTGAGCTGAGATACTCACCTTCCATCCTTGGACAAAGGAGGTCCTAGCTCTGAGGCCTTTGGACTCAGACTGCATTACACTATTGGCTTTCCCGGGTCTTCAGCTTGCAGAAAACATATTGTTCTCTACTTCAATAACCACTTGAGTAAATTCTCATAATTTCCACTTATATGTATGTATATGTATATTTATGTATCTAAATCTATATATACAGGTATATAGTTATACAGATATTTATATCTATATCTATCTAAATCAATAGATATATATAGTGTGTATATATATTCTATATGTATATATCTATGGAGATATCTATCTATCTATAGATATATACATATAAGAAAGAAGATTTTATATATATATATATATATATATATCCTATATGTATATAGAGAGAAGATATCAGTCTTCTCTGGAAAGAATGTGGATGGCCCCCAAGATCTGGAAAAGATAAGAAAACTAATTCTCCTCTAGAGCCTCTATAGAAGATATCTCTCCATATACATATAGGAGATATATATATATATATATCTTTTCTGAATATATATATAGAATATATATATCCTATATATATAATATAGGATATGTTATATATAATATACTTATATAATAATATGTTATTATTATAATATATGTTATATACCAGTAGCATATATATAGATAGATAGATGGAGATAGATAGAGACATATAATCAGTCAACTTAAATGGGCTACTTAAATGCATTTCTAGTTCTGTTTTCTCTGGAGAACCCTGAGTAATACAGTGCTGTGTCTATATTAACAGACACTGATATTTTAGAATTGATACATTTTGCTTTTTGCTCCCTAGTTAGAGATTGTTGACTTTGGCTTTTAATTTCAAATTGAATGGAGGAAAACCATTTTTTGCACTATGAGTTTCCCACAATGTCTTTATTTCTGTTAAAATTAATTCAATTATTTTCATTTATTTGTATTCCTCCATATACACGATTTTATACAGCTTCCTCATCTAATTAATGGGACACAAACTCACCATATTAATGATGCCTTACATTTGTACAATGCTTTGCACAACATTTATTTCAGAATCTCATTTGGGTTCACAAAAAGTGAGAAACTTTGAAGATTAGACTTTTTTTAAATTTTAAAGAAAAGAGATCCAACAGAGTTAGAACATACTGAAATTTCTGACTTCAAGTCCTGTGGTCATTTGTACCACTGCATAGCCACCAAATCTTTTTTCTTTTTTCTTTTTTTTCCTCAAGACAGAGTCTTTCTCTGTTGCCCAGGCTGCAGTGCAGTGGTGCGATCTCCGCTCACTGCAACCTCCGCCTCCCGGGTTCAAGCAACTCTCTTGCCTCAGTCTCCCGAGTAGCTGGGATTACAGGCACGCGACACCGTGCCCAGCTGATTTTTGTATTTTCAGTAGAGACGGGGTTTCACCATGTTGGCCAGGATGGTCTAGATCTCCTGACCACGTGATCCGCCAGCCTTGGCCTCCCAAAATGCTGGCATTACAGGTGTGAGCCATGGCGCCCGACTCTTTTCTTAATCAAGGAAGAAAAGGGATAAAAGAAAAATCCAAAGATGGACAGTCTCTGCTAACCTTTCACAAATCACATGATTTTGAATGATATTAGAGAGTCAAATATTAATTCTATATGCATTCCATTGTCATTAAATCACATTTAAAGCCCACATTTAAAGTTCTGGCAGAAGAACTGGTATCATACTAATCCTTCTTAAGGTAACAATTGTAAACACTAGAATTGTTGTTTAAAATATTACAAAGACATATTATCCTACATTTCTGAAGGTCAGTAATCTAAAATAGATTCCAGAGCTAAAATCAAAGGTTCAAGAGCGCTTCCTTATTTTCTAGAGGCTCTAGAGGAAAATTAGTTTTCTTACCTTTTCCAGATCTTAGCGTCCATCCACATTCTTTCCATATTCAAAGACAGCAAATTTTGGTTGAGTATTTCTTAAGATGCCATTCCCTAGTTCTGACTCTTCTGCCTTTGTCTTTCACTTACCAGGACCAATGTAATTACACTGGGCCCAGCTGGATAATACAGGATAGTCTTTCCATCTCAAAGTCAACTGATTAACAATCTTAATTCCATAAGAATTCTTAATCCCCCTTTACCAAAGTTCAAGTTCCAGAGATTAGAATGTGGGCATCTTTGAAGAACAATTATGCTTACCACATAAGACTTTTGAGAGTCAATAAAAGCAGGCAAAAATTGGAGAGATTTTGACCTTTAAATGGAGGGAATTACAGGGAGTAAGATTCAGTTTCACATTGTTAAGGGTTTAGTTTAAAGACATACCCCAATCCAGACACCACACGTCAACCTGAAAGCTTCAGTCATATTATTTTAAGCAGACAGGGCAGAGATTGGGGCTTCCAAAGTAGCTGCAAATTGAGTGAGGAAATTTCAGGGGAGGAACCCAAAGCGTGGCAACCCCTAAAATCTGCACATAAACTCCACTCAAATCCACAGCTACAGGAGTTTGATACTAGCCTGGGCAATATAGGGAGACCCTGTCTCTGTAAAAAATAAATAAATAATAAATAAATAAAATAAAAATTAAAAAAAAGAAAAACTCCATGACTAATTCCTGAAACGTGCATGAGTAAGAGGGATTGCAAAGTAACAGCTGTATGTCTAAAGGAACTAACCATAGATTTCAGGTAAATGCCACTGTATAGGGTTAGGGGGAGTGTATGTAGTTTACTACCTCATGGAAGAAACATCAGAATTCTTCAGAGAAAAGTGATAGCATCAAGATTTTCTTTTTTTAAAAAAATATTATTATACTTTAAGTTTTAGGGTACATGTGCACGACGTGCAGGTTTGTTACATATGTATACATGTGCCATGTTGGTGTGCTGCACCCATTAACTCGTCATTTAGCATTAGGTATATCTCCTAATGCTATCCCTCCCCCCTCCCCCCACCCTACATCAGGCCCCGGTGTGTGATGTTCTATAATATACAATGTATCAACAAAAATATCCGGTTTCCAATTAAAAATACTTAACATATGAAGATACAGAACAACAAATAGTAAATAAATATTAAATAAATAGGACAGCAAACAGTGAAGGTAAATAAATAAAAGCCAATACCAAGATAACGTCAATAATATAGACTATGTAGGCATTACTAAAGCTATTACGAGCATGTCCAAAGAGTTAAAATGCAGCCATGATGAATTAACAGAAAGGAAATATCAATGACAAAATTATAATTATAAAATCTGTGGGCAGAAAAAGAACTGGAGAAAAGCCATCTGAAGTTAGAAAGTCACTGAATGGGCTTAATATTGAACCTGAAAATCAGCTTTACACATGAAGGAACAGGAAGGTATTCTTCAGTCATTAGCCCTTCTTGAGAGTAATGACCGCAGAAATTTCAGAGCAAAGAACTGATGATATCTGACTTAAACAAAAGTTGGATACAAGGTGGAATACAAATATAAAAACTAATATATTTTGACAAAGTAAAACTAATATAATTGAATTTTCATGAAGATGTGAGAGGGAAGATAAAATAGAAAAATGTCATTGATATTTTATATACAATAAGTGTACTTAAATATGCTACTAATATATATATTTTTATCAGATAATAAAATGTTCCATAAGAAAAAAGGGAGATAAGGGTGTTAAAATATATTAGTACAGAGGTAATAATCCCTAGAACAAAATATAGCAATGTAGTAAATATAGTAAACAATAATGTGTTGTACATTTCAAAATCTGTAGGAGAGTAAATTTCAAATGTTTTCATCACAAAAAATAAGTGTTTAAAGAGATGGGTATGTTATCTTGATTTAATTATTCTACACTGTATTCATTAAGTCATAGTATCACTTTTTACCCCATATTTATATGTATATAGTTATATATATAAAACTATAATTTGTCAACTTACAACTTAAAAATAAAAAATATAAACTCTCTTAAATACCAAATAATAAAAAAACCCCACACAAATACAAATAAAAATATCTCTCATATAAATAAACTTAGCAAATATGACATAGTATACACAATCATAAAATATTATGATGGAGTTGATAACAAATATATCAGTCATATAAATAAGTGTTAAAAGATTTAATTTGCCTATTAAAAGAAAAATAGCTTCAATGTGGCCAAAGCAATAACAAAATAGGCTATATACAAGAAACAAGTATAGCCAAAGTGACTCAGAAGGGCTAAAAATAAAGGGATGGGCCAAGATATACCAGAAAAATGGAGAAAAAATCAGGGATAATTATTTTGATATCAAAGCGTAATTTAAGCCAAAAAACACCAAACATCTAAATATAACCAATAAGAGCAATTTTTAATCTATAAGCCAAAATTCACAGTGGTGGCATAACAGTTACAGATACCTATGTAACAAAAAACACAGCAATCCCCTTTATGAAGAAAAATGGAAAGATATGTAGTGCAATATAGACAGACACATGCTGATAGGAGACATTGACACGTCCTTCTCAGTATAAAAATCCATTAAATCAACAACAAATAAGTATGTGAAAGACCTGAAGACATAATTAGTAGGGTAGATCTTGTGGCTGTTGAACATTATACTGTGATACTAGAGACTATACCTTTTTTTTCCCCAAAGGTCATAAAGTATTCACACACACAATGATCATATACTGGGTAATGAATAAAATATGTAATACAGAAGGGAAATCTATCACAAAGAACATGCTTTAATCAAAATAAAATAAAACTAGAAATTATTAACAATATTTTAAAAAGCCCTTCAATTTAGGAATGAAGAGCTTCTGTTAAGCAATTCTGAGTAAAAGGGAAAACAGAAACAAATCGCATAATCTCTAAAAAGCAATGATAGTGAACACAGTTCATGCCAGAGTTTATGTGATATATTTAAAGCAGTAATATAGAGAAAATTTCTATCACTAAATACTTTGATCAATAAAAAGGAAGTGAGAAAACTGTCTTAAATTCTTATCTCAAAAAATAATCAGAAAATAAACAAGAAAACTAAATACAATTATCAGAAAAAATAAATATATATATGATATTGAAGTAGTTAACAAAAATCACTAGACTGAATTAAAAATCAAAATTTTGTTTTATGAAAATAATAAACCACTAAGTAAATTGATCCAGAAAAGAAGAAAGCACAAATATATATAAGAAGAAATAACAGTGGGAGTAGTAAGGGAATTAAAAAAAAATAGGAGATCACTTTGCAGAAAACCTTTAGGCAAAAAATTTAGAAATATACATAAAATGGATATCTTCATAGGAAAATACAGATCGCCAAATTTGACCCCAATTGAGGTAGAAAGCTTTGGTTCAATTTTTATGGAAGGTACAAAGTTACTAATGCACCACCCCACAGTAAGCACCAGCCCCACATGGTTTCGTAGAGAAATATTAGAAAATCTTCAAAGATTGGGTAGTTGTGATGCTACGAAAACTTTTCCAAAACAAACTCCATATTTTATGAAATACTAAAATATGGATACTTTAACCTAATAGATAGTACAATAAAACCTACATATAATTGCACTTATGGATATAGATGTACTAATTAAAATACTAGCAAACATAACCCAACACTGCATTCAGAATATAACATACCGTGACCGAAAGAACTTCACTCTATTAATGTAAAAAAAAACACATTAATAGAATTAAGGGGAAAACATATGATTATCTACAGTGATGCTAAATAAAACCTCCAACAATATTTAAAATTATACCTGATAAGACCCTCAAGAACTTAGAAATTGATGGAGATTTTCCTAACATTATATATATATATAAATATATGTTTATAAATATAGATAGATAGATATAGATATAGATATAGATACTTTAATCCTAAAGGCAAGATCTTACCTACTGCAGAAACACTGGAATAATTTCTGCAAAGATGATGAATAAATTAAAGCTGCTCACTGTATTCTTTACTGTGCTTTAAAAATAAATGCACTTTATGTTTTAAGGAATCATTAGGTTCACAGTAAAATCGAGGAGAAAGTATAGAGTTACCACATACCCCTCCACTACACACACAGTCTTCCCCACCATCAGCATCCTGAAGGAGTATGGCACGTTTGCTCTGATCAATGAACCAGCATTGACATATCATTATCAATCAAAGTCTGTTGTTACATGAGGGCTTACTGCATACTGTACATTCTATGAGTTTTGACACGTGTATAATGACATGTATCCATCATTATAGTATCATACAGAAGACTTTCATTGCCCTAAAGCTCCCCATCCTCCACTAATTCATTCCTCCCACTCCTAAACCCCTGGTAGCCACGGATCCTTTTACTGTCTCTATAGTTACGCATTTTCCAGATGTCACATGGGTAAAGTCATGCAGGTTATAGCCTTTTCCTATTGGCTTCTTTAACTTAGTAATATGCATTTAAGTTTCTCCCATGTCTTTTTATAACTTGATAGTTCATTTTTTTAGCACTGAAAAAAATTCCATTTTCTGGTTGTATTACAGTTTTTTAAAATTCATTTAACTATTGAAGGATTTCTTATTTTTTAATTCCTTACTTAACCCCATTGTTGTTTCTTATTACATATATCTGTGCTTTTTTCCTTTTCTTGATCAACTTAATTAGTGGTTTATTTTATTATTTTTTATAAAACAAAGTTTTTATTTTTAATTGGATCTAGTGTTTTTTGTTTGTTAGCTTGGTTGTTTCCAAGTTTTTGCAACCATAAATGAAGCTGCTATAAACAATTATGTGCAGATCTTTGTGAGAACATAATTTTCGACTCATTTGGGTAAACACCAAGGAATGTGAATGCTGAATAATATGGTAACAATATGTTTAGCTTTGTAAGAAACTGCCAAACTGTCTTCCAAAGAAGTTGTACCATTTTTTTTATTATACTTTAAGTTCTAGGGTACATGTGCACAATGTGCAGGTTTGTTACATATGTATACATGTGCCATGTTGGTGTGCTGCACCCATTAACTCATCATTTAACATTAGGTATATCTCCTAATGCTATCCCTACCCCCTACCCCCACCCCATGACAGGCTCCAGTGTGTGATGTTCCCCACGCTGTGTCCAAGTGTTCTTACTGTTCAATTCCCACCTATGAGTGAGAACATGTGGTGTTTGGTTTTATGTCCTTGCGATAGTTTGCTGAGAATGATGGTTTCCAGCTTCATCCATGTCCCTACAAAGGACATGAACTCATCTTTTTTATGGCTGCATAGTATTCCATGGTGTATATGTACCACATTTTCTTAATCCAGTCTATCACTGATGGACATTTGGGTTGGTTCCAAGTCTTTGCTATTGTGAATAGTGCCACAATAAACATACGTGTGCATGTGTCTTTATAGCAGCATGATTTATAATCCTTTGGGTATATACCCAGTAATGGGATGGCTGGGTCAAATGGTATTTCTAGTTCTAGATCCTTGAGGAATTGCCACACTGTCTTCCACAATGGTTGAACTAGTTTACAGTCCACCAACAGTGTAAAAGTGTTCCTATTTCTCCACATCCTCTCCAGCACCTGTTGTTTCCTGACATTTTAATGATCGCCATTCTAACTGGTGTGAGATGATATCTCATTGTGGTTTTGATTTGCATTTCTCTGATGGCCAGTGATGATGAGCATTTTTTCATGTGTCTTTTGGCTGCATAAATGTCTTCTTTTGAGAAGTGTCTGTTCATATCCTTCACCCACTTTTTGATGGGGTTGTTTGTTTTTTTCTTGTAAATTTGTTTGAGTTCTTTGTAGATTCTGGATATTAGCCCTTTGTCAGATGGGTAGATTGCAAAAATTTTCTCCCATTCTGTAGGTTGCCTGTTCACTCTGATGGTAGTTTCTTTTGCTGTGCAGAAGTTCTTTAGTTTAATTAGATCCCATTTGTTAATTTTGGCTTTTGTTGCCATTGCTTTTGGTGTTTTAGACATAAAGTCCTTGCCCATGCCTATGTCCTGAATGGTAATGCCTAGGTTTTCTTCTAGGGTTTTTATGGTTTTAGGTCTAACATGTAAGTCTTTAATCCATCTTGAATTAATTTTTGTATAAGGTGTAAGGAAGGGATCCAGTTTCAGCTTTCTATATATGGCTATCCAGTTTTCCCAGCACCATTTATTAAATAGGGAATCCTTTCCCCATTTCTTGTTTTTGTCAGGTTTGTCAAAGATCAGATGGTTGTAGATGTGTGATATTATTTCTGAAGGCTCTGTTCTGTTCCATTTGTCTATATCTCTGTTTTGGTACCAGTACCATGCTGTTTTGCTTACTGTAACCTTGTAGTATAGTTTGAAGTCAGGTAGTGTGATGCCTCCAGCTTTGTTCTTTTGGCTCAGGATTGACTTGGCGATGAGGGCTCTTTTTTGGTTCCATATGAACTTTAAAGTAGTTTTTTCCAATTCTGTGAAGAAAGTCATTGGTAGCTTGCGGGGGATGGCATTGAATCTATAAATTACCTTGGGCAGTATGGCCATTTTCACGATATTGATTCTTCCTACCCATGAGCATGGAATGTTCTTCCATTTGTTTGTATCCTCTTTTATTTCATTGAGCAGTGGTTTGTAGTTCTCCTTGAAGAGGTCCTTCACATCCCTTGTAAGTTGGATTCCTAGGTATTTTATTCTCTTTGAAGCAATAGTGAATGGGAGTTCACTCATGATTTGGCTCTCTGTCTGTTATTGGTGTATAAGAATGCTTGTGATTTTTGCACGTTGATTTTGTATCCTGAGACTTTGCTGAAGTTGCTTATCAGCTTAAGGAGATTCTGGGCTGAGACGGTGGGGTTTTCTAAATATACAATCATGTCATCTGCAAACAGGGACAATTTGACTTCCTTTTTTCCTGATTGAATACCCTTTATTTCTTTCTCCTGCCTGATTGCCCTGGCCAGAACTTCCAACACTATGTTGAATAGGAATGGTGAGAGAGGCCATCCCCGTCTTGTGCCTGTTTTCAAGGGGAATGCTTCCAGTTTTTGCCCATTCAGTATGATATTGGCTGTGGGTTTGTCATAAATAGCTCTTATTATTTTGAGATATGTCCCATCAATACCTAATTTATTGAGAGTTTTTAGCATGAAGGGCTGTTGAATTTTGTTGAAGGCCTTTTCGGCATCTATTGAGATAGTCATGTGCTTTTTGTCTTTGGTTCTGTTTATATGCTAGATTACGTTTATTGATTTGTGCCTGTTGAACCAGCCTTGCATCCCAGGGATGAAGCCAACTTGATCATGGTGGATAAGCTTTTTGATGTGCTGCTCGATTTGGCTTGCAGTATTTTACTGAGGATTTTTGCATCGATGTTCATCAGGGATACTGGTCTAAAATTCTCTTTTTTTGTTGTGTCTCTGCCAGGCTTTGGTATCAGGATGATGCTGGACTCATAAAATGAGTTAAGGAGGATTCCCTCTTTTTCTGTTGATTGGAGTAGTTTCAGAAGGAATGGTACCAGCTCCTCCTTGTACCTCTGGTGGAATTCACCTGTGAATCCATCTGGTTCTGGACATTTTTTGGTTGGTAGGCTATTAACTGTTGCCTCAATTTCAGAGCCTGTTATTGGTCTATTCAGGGATTCATCTTCTTCCTGGTTTAGTCTTGGGAGGGTGTATGTGTCCAGGAATTCATCCATCTCTTCTAGATTTTCTAGTTTATTTGCGTAGACGTGTTTAAAGTATTTTCTGATGGTAATTTGTATTTCTGTGGGATCGGTGGTGATATCCCCTTTATCATTTTTTACTGCGTCTATTTGATTCTTCTCTCTTTTCTTCTTTATTAGTCTTGCTGGCGGTCTGTCAATTTTGTTGATCTTTTCAAAACACCAGCTCCTGGATTCATTGATTTTTTGAAGGGTTTTTTTGTGTCTCTATCTCCTTCAGTTCTGCTCTGATCTTAATTATTTGTTGCCTTCTGCTAGCTTTTGAATGTGTTTGCTCTTGCTTCTCTAGTTCTTTTAATTGTGATGTTAGGATTCAATTTTTTGAATTGAATTTTTAGAAAGATCTAAAAGATCAATTTTAGATCTTTCCTGCTTTCCCTTGTAGGCATTTAGTGCTATAAATTTCCCTCTAAACACTGCTTTAAATGTGTCCCAGAGATTCTGGTATGTTGTGTCTTTTTTGTATTCCCACCAACAATGAAGGACAGTTTCTGAGGTTCCACAACCTCACCAACATTTGATGTTATCAGTCTTTTGGATTTTGACCCCTCTAATAGTTGTCTAGTGGTATCTCATAATTTTAAATTGCCATTCCCCAATGATACATGATATTAAGCATATATTCATATGCTTATTTGCCATCTGCCTATTTTTTGGTGAGGTGTCTGTTGATATCTTTGGCCTATTTCTTAATCATGTTTTTTTTTCTTATTGTTGAACTTTTAGTATTCTTTGTATATTTTAGATAACAGTCCTTTATGAGATTTGTCTTTTCCAATTATTTCATTCCAGTCTGTGGCGTATCTTTTCATTCCCTTGACAGTGTAATTTTGCAGAGTAGAAGGTTTTAGTTTAAGTCTAGTTTATAGATTATTTTTTATGAATTATTTGTTTGACGTTAGGTATAAAAAGTTGTTGTCCTACTCAATAATATCTAGATTGTCTCCAATGTTATCTTCTAAGACTTTTATAATTCTGAGTTTTACATTTAGGTTTTCAATCAATTTTAGTTTATTTTTTAAAAGGTTTAATGTCTGCTGGGCGTCGTGGCTCACGCCTGTAATTCCAGCACATTGGGAGGCCGAGGCGGGCAGATCACAAGGTCAGGAGATCTAGACCATCCTGGCTAACACAGTGAAACCCTGTCTCTACTAGAAATACAAAAAAATTAGCCAGGTGTGCTGGCGGGCCCCTGTAGTCCCAGCTACTCAGGAGGCTGAGGCAGGAGAATGGCATGAACCCGGGAGGCGGAGCTTGCAGTAAGCCGAGATCCCGCCACTGCACTCCAGCCTGGGCGACAGAGTGAGACTCCGTCTCAAAAATAAATAAATAAATAAATAAATAAATAAATAAATAAAAGATTTAATGTCTACATGTAGATTTATATCTCTGAATGTGTATTTCCAGTTATCCCAGCACTATTTGTTGGAAAGATTATCTTTTCTCCATTATATTGCCTTGCACCTTTGTCAAAGATCAGGTGACTATATTTGTGTACATCTATTTCTGGGCTCTCTATTTTGTTCCATTGATCAATCTGTCTATTATTTTGCCAATTATACACTGTCTTGATTATTGTGGCTTTATAGAAAGTCTTTAAATCAGGTAGTGTGGGTTTTCCAACTTTGTTCTTGAACTTTAATATTGTGTTGGCTACTCTTGGTCTTTTTCTCTCCATTTAAACTTTACAATCAGTTTGTCGATGTACATAAAATAACTTGCTGGGATTTTTATTGGGTTTATATTGAATCTATAGATCAATTTGGGGAGAGCTCACATCTTGACAATAGTATGCCTTCCTAGCCATAAACCCCATAAATGTGGAATATCTCTCCATGTATTTACTTCTATTTTTTTCTTTTTTCATCAGAGTTTTGTAGTTTTTTCACAGACCTTGTACATATTTTCTTAGATTTATACCTAAGTATTTCATGATTAGGGGTGCTAATGTAAATGGTATTGCTTTCAAGTTCCACTTATTCATTGCTGATATAGAGAAAAGCTATTGATGCTTCTATGTTAATCTCGTATTCTGAAACCTTACTGCTATCACTTATTAGGTCCAGGAGTTTTCTTGTCAATTCTTTCATATTTTCTACATAGAATACTGTTTCATCCACCAACACAGACAGTTTTACTTCTTCCTTTCTAATTTGCACACCTCTCATTTCATTTTCTAACTTTATTAGCCAGAACTTCCAGCATGATTTTGAAAAGAAATGATAGAAGGAGACATTCTTGCCTTGTTCTCAGTATTAGTGATAAGGCTTCTAGTTTCTCACCATTAAGTAGAGTATTAGCTATAGCTTTTTGATAGCTATTCGTTATCAAGTTGAGGAATTTCCCTCTATTTCCAGTTTGCTGAGAGTTTTTATTATGAATGAGTTTTGGATTGTAATTATTATTTTGGACAAATGTATACATGATTTTTAAGAATGCTTTGGAAAATAATAATTGATTCTTAGATAACACAAATCTTGCCTTCAATGCAAAGAACTGGGCAACATCATATCCGTTATTAGTTGAACCATAATTTAACATTCAAAAACATATGCATTTTATTCATTGCAAAGCTGAAATGGAAGTTAGAATTAATGAAAACATAGTTTGCTGAACTCTTGATATGCTCCAGGCACTGTTTCAAGTGCTTTACATGTATCATCAATCCCCTTCCTACAAAATGTTTTGCATGCTCCCCATTTTACAGTTGGCTAATCTAATGCACAAAAAGTTTAAACGACATTCCCAAGGTCACAGGAACAAGAAGTTCTTTTCATTAGAAAGGTGAGATGTGATCCTATACATTATGGCTCCAGAGCTTTTATTTTTATTTATGCTTTCTCCAAGTATAGAGGATGTAATATAAAATATAATAAAAATAAAAATATTTCCTGATCACTTACAGTGTGCTAGTAATCATGCTAATTACTTTATATGTGTAGTTTGATTTAATCTTCACAACATAAGTGGGATATATTTAACATCATTTCACAGAAAAGGAAAACTATGGTTCAGAAAGATTAAACAATTTGATGAAGGACGCTGGCCAACAAGGTGGTAGGGCCAGTGTTGTAACTATGTTCTGTCAGACTGGAAGTATGCTATACTACGATTATTAGTGAAATGTTTGTGAACATAATTGTAAAATGGCATTAAGTACATATAACCCTGTGATAAAGATGAAGGATACAATGCACGCTGGGTGAAAATCATGAAAAATTACTTGGTTATTCTACAGTTCTTCTTTGGTGAGATATTTGTTCAGATTATTCATTACTACTTATTACTGGGCTACAAGTATTAGTTAATGAAACCAGGAGAGGGATGATAAATCAGTTGTAGCCGTAGTAACTGATAAAAAATTGAAACCATCTCTATTTTCAGATGCTATGATAATTCATCTAAATACCCTTAGAGATTTAATAATAAACCTAATTGAAACAATACAATCATTCAGTAAGATAGCAGGTTATAAAATAAATTATCAGGAGAAGAATTTATTAAAGCTAACAGAAATCATTAGCTTTCATATATAAAAACAGTTATACGTTTCTCTTGAGTTGTTCCTAGCCAAAGACAATAAATAATGGTTACTAGAACAAGACCATTTCTTCCTGCTCTCCATAAGAGTCCCCTAAGTTAACATTTGCTCTAATAAATCAGATCAACCTGGTTGAGCCTTTTCCAGAACTGTTTTTTGATCTGAGGTTCTTGCTGTCCATTTTTTCTTCCTTCCTGATTGTTTCAAAGGTGTCAAAAGTGTTCATGGTCAGAAGTCTTTCTCCTTTTTGGCTCTCTCTCCCTTTATCTTTTATGGGCATTTCTCCCGATATATTCATTAAAATTTTAATCCTTTCTTGACTCTGCTTCTCAGAGGAACCAAGGTGTCACAACTTGCCAACACAATTAATGAAGAACTTTTTCTGATACAAATGTTATACAAAAGATGTTACAATAAAAAAGTATACTGACTTATATTCTCCATAAACATAGACACAAATAACCACAATAAAATATTAGTAAACTTATTATTTGGATATATGAAAAGATAAAATATATCATGACCAAATAAGATTTATGCAAGGATTACAAGTTTGTGTTAACATTCTAAAATCCATGAATGCAATTCATCTATAATAACATTTTATAAAGCTATATAATCATCTAAATTGATGCAGATGGATCATTTGAAAAAGCACAACATCCATTCATGATAAAAACTTTCAGCAAACTACAATAGAAATTTGTTTCTATATAATAAAGGACATCTATATAAAATCTGCAGTTTAATATCATAGTTAATAGTGAAAGATTGGATACTTTCTCCCAAAGAAAGGGAAGGATACTTGCTTTAATAACTTCTGTTCAATATATTATATGTCCTAGCCAGTGCATTAAGCCATAAATAGATATTTAAATAACTTACAAATTAGAGAGGAAAACGTAATAGGACCCCTATTGAGTAACATCATGATCATGGACATGTAAAATTCCTAGAAATCTACAAAAAGCACAAAACTAATAGAACTAAGAAGTAAACCTAGTGAAGTGGAAGAACATAAGATAAATACACAAAAATCACAGGGTTATACCCCGATGATGGATTGGACTCATTATTGTTAAACTGTCAATCAACTCCATATGTATGAATAGATTCAATAGAAATCCAATAAAAATCCCAGCAGGCTCCTTTGTAGAGTTGCTGATTCCAAAATTTATGTTGAAATTCAAATTAATTAGAATATCCAAAAGATAATCAAATTTAATATATCTTGTCTTGATTGCTGTACTATAAAGCTACAGTAGTCAAGACAATGTGGTATTTGGAAAAGGCTAGATTAAAATAAAGACATAGATAGATAGAGTAGAAGTCCAGAAATAGACCCATAGATATATGGTGAATTGATTTTTTTTACAAATGTCCTGAGGTCATTCAGTGGGAAAAAGGTAGCTTTTTTTAATAAGTGGTGCTAGAACAACTATCATATTAAAAAAATCAAGACTGCTTATCATAAAATGTTAACATAAAATAACTTGAAATGGATAATCTGAAAACATCAAAGATATATTATAAAATATGTAAATAAAACTGAAGAAAATGGTTAGGCAATAATTTCTTAAGACCAAGAACAATAACAGCGAAAAAAATCCCAATCACTGTAAATTACACTCCACCAAAATTAAAACATCTCTTGGAAAAAACACAGTTAAGTAAATGAAAACACAAGTCACAGACTGAGAGAAAATTGTAGCAATATGTATATCTGAAAAATAATGGTATCTAGAACATAAAATAACTCTTAAATGTCAATAATAAAAACAGCTTAAAAATATGGCCAAAGAATTGAACAGAATCTATAGGAAAAAAAAAAAAGCATCAATGACCAAACTGCCAACTACTAATCAGGGAAATGTGATTAAAATAACATTGATTGTCCACTATACATCCATTGGAATTAAAGAGTGAAAATAATAGATATCACCTGGGAGCAACTGGAACCCTCACATGCTACCGGTGGAAATGTAAACTGATACAAGCACTTTAGAAAAGAGTTGGGCACTTTCTACAAAATTAAAAAATATGCCCAACACATGATCTATCTATTCTACTATAAAGTATTTACTAAAGGTAAAAGGAAATATATGTCCATAAAAAGGCCTAAAATACATGTACATAGCAGCTTTATTCATAATAGCTGAACTTCAAAGAAACCTATATATCCATTAACGCATGATTAGATAAATTTTGGTATATCTGTACAATTAAGCATTACTAGCAAAAAAAAAGGAAGAAACTATCAATACATACAACTACATTGATATGTGTCAAAAATACACTGAGTGAAAAAGTCACCTATAAAACAGTACATCTAATATTATCTCATTTGTATGACATTCTAGAGGAGACAAAATGTATCCATGGTATTATGAAGCTGATTAGTGATTGCCTGAGGATGGGGATGGTTGAGATTGAATTCAGTGGGGCACAAGGGAACTTTCTGGAGTGATAGAAATTTTTATACTTTGCTCATGGTGTAACTATATGGGTGTATACAGTTAAGAAACCATTAAAATGTATGGTTAAAGTGGGCCTATTTATTATAAGCAAATAATTTTATAAAAAAACTAAGAGTGACACATAAAAGGAAAGAAAAACTGTTTTTCCATTTCATTATTCCCATATTACCTGAAAGAAAAATCCAGCTTATAAAGGAAACTGTTCACCCTTTCTTCACCTATTTTTCCTAAGAGCTGGTGCATTAAAAAAAAAAAAATGTTGAAACAGCCATGCCCTGAGAGAGTTTTGCTTATTGCATAGAAGAATTGTTATAATATCAAATTAAATTGCATTGCACAATAAAGAACCACACTTTTGTGTAACTCAAAGAATATTTCCTCAAACCTGAAACAGTTTTCAGTGGTTTGCACAGTGAATTAGTTCTGTAGCCCGTATTCATAATAGGAGTTTTACTTACGTACTACAGCTGATGAAGCTGAAAATGGGCCTTGTGCTTTGGGGGTTTAGTTTCTCATTTGGAATTCATAGAGGAAAGCTTATTTTACCATTTTAAATTTTAAAAAATTAAAAAACAAATATATTACGAGTTCCTGCTTAATGGAATGCTCAGAATGAGTCACATTTATTTGAAACTGTCTCAGCGGGCTCTTTTTATTATTTAAAGAATATACTTATGAAAAGATTCCTAGAAATCCTTTGGTAAAAAAATGCACAATTCATAAAAAACATATGTATTAAGAGTAAGGACACCGTATTTCTCTTTTCAGACTCACCTAGTAATCCTTTTTTCTTCCTGATTATAAATTTTCCAGGAAGCAAATGACAGTGAATATGTTTGTTCCTTTTACCAGGATGCCAGCTATAATTTTTTTTTTCATTCTGTCTAGTTCTTATCGCTCTCAATGCTAGAAGAATGACAGTGAATGTCAATTTCATTCACTGCTATATGTATCCTTCTGGTTTTCATATTTGGAAAGCTTACTGAAGGAGATAAAATACATGTTGCATTCTAGGTAACTATACCACAGAAAAAAATGACTAGAACATCTCTTGTAAATAACCTTCAGTTGTTGATATCCTTGTGTATTTGGAACCTTTTCAATATTGAAGCCTCACATATTCCTATAAGGCTATCAGAATGCTATTATCATAAAGCAGGAACATACTTAATAGGATATACTACTCTATATTTCTACATGTTATAAAGGTTTCAATATATATTGTAAAGTCTGCTCTTCTATGAAGGTGCACATGTTTGTGTGTGTATGTACACACATACACGCATTTGCATAGATACGTCTTGGCAAAATAATATTCAAACTTAGTCTATTTGCTCTTTTAGAATTCTTATTATTTAGTGTACTTTAGGTTTCTGTATTTAGGGATTATCAGGCATAAAAGATTTAAGACATTTTTAGTTGAAACAATGCAGTTTGTTGGAATCAACTCATCTTCAATCTGCATATGCTACTTCAAACAGGAAATATGTTCTTTAAACAGTAGAAATAATGTTAGGCATAGGGTAGGGAATTGATCACTTTAATAGCCATTTATTGGGCATCTGCTATTGTCAGGCCAAGATAAATATGACATGATGCTCGCTTTCAAAAGGCTAACAAATAAAAGATATGATTGGGATCATATAGAATTCAGGGTTAAACACACACACATACACACACAGGTGTGCACACACACGTGACACTAATAAATTCATAGCATATCAGAATAAGAAGGGGTTTAGAGCATATACAAGCACTTTTTGAACACATGCAGTGACTGAGAACTTGTTAACTCTTAAAACAGCTCATTCCATCATTGGCCAGCTATCTGTTAGAAAGGATTTTTCTTACATTAAATCAAAACCTATTGCTTTGTCACTTCGACACTATAGTCCTAGTTATTCTCTCAGGGACCATAGGAAATAAATCCCAATATACTTTTTGAGAATATTATTCATTTTAAGCTTTCTCTGTATTGAAATGATAAGAGACTCAACCCTTATTCATACATTCTATCATCACTGAGAGAAATCTTAATATTTATGCTAAGAAAGCATGACATCTTATTTTTAAGTTTTATGAAAAAGTCCATGTTTTTAACTTGCAAATGTCAAATATTGGCTAAACTCAGGACTTAAAGTAGATTTAATGATGGTAAAAGGGGGAAAATACATAGGAAAATAGCATTTATTCACTGTTTACTGGACACTGGAAACTATGATAAAAACTTACTCATATATCACAGAGTATCAACAAACAGTCCCATTAAGTGATATTTTATTCCCATTTTCCAGATGAGGAAAGTAAATTTCAAATAGCAGATACTGCTTTTCAATCCATGTGGGTTTGTCTTCCGGACTCTGCTTGAGATTTTGCTTGCTGCAATACTGACCTTCATGATTCACCTTGCTTCTTTAGTCATCTGGCCTCTCAAACCCTGGCCTAGAAGTTTAGCTCCCCCAGTTCTCAGATGCCCTTTCTACCCTTTGCAGAATCATTAGGTTCCTGGATCTCACCAAGTAGTGCCTGAATATACTCGTGCTTTCTTTTCACTCTGTTAGTTGTTTTCTTTGCTGTATAGAAGCTTGATGGAACCTTATTTGTCTATTTGTGTTTTTGCTGCCTCTGCTTATGAGGCCATGTCCAAGAAATCATTGCTGAGACCAATGTCATGAAGCTTTTTATTTACGGTTTCTTAGTAGTTTTAAATTTTCAGGGGTTGGGTGTGGTGCTTCATACCTGTAAGCCCAGCACTTTTGGAGGCCGAAGCAGGAGGATTGCTTGAGCCCAAGAGTTCTAGACCCTAGGCAACATAGTGAGACCCCATCTCTATACAAATATTATTTCAAAACTTTTAAAGAAAATAAAGTTTCAGTTCTTAAGTTCAAATGTTTAATCCATTTTGAGTTGATTCTGTATATTGTGTGAGATAAGCACCTAATGTTATTCTTCTGTCTGTGAATATTCAGTTTTCCTCACATCATTTATTGAAGAGACTATGTGTTCTTTCTATTGTGTGCTGTTGGCAACTTCATAGAAAATCAAATAACTCTAAATACATGGATTTATTTCTGGGATTTTTATCCTGTTCCATTTGTTGATGTGTCTGTTTTTATGCCATTACCATGCTGTACCACTTTTATTTTTACTTTTTATTGATATATAATATTTGTATATATTTATGGTGTACATGTGATGTTTTGTTACATTCATAGTATGTGCAGTGATCAAGTCACGGTATTTATGGTATCCATCATCTTGACTATTTATCCTCTCTATGTGTTGGAAACATTACTCACCCTACTGTAACGTTAAACTCACCCTACTCACTATACTCACACTACTCACCATACTCTACTATTAAACATTAGAATTTATTACTTCTCGCCCTACTCTAATATTAACTATACTCACCCTACTCAAATATTATTCATTCTTGTGTTGCCTTCTATCTCGTTTCTTAGGTCTAGTAGTAATTGTTTTCTAAGCGGGAGCTCCAGTTTTTGTTGCATATATATTTAGAATTGTGATATTTTCCTGTTGAACTAGTCCTTTTATCATTATGTAATGTCCCTCTTTGTCTTCTTATTCTGCCATTCTTTATCTTTTAAATGGACCATTTACGGCATTTACATTCAATGTTAGTATTGAAATGTGAGGTACTGTTTTATTCACTGTGCTATTTCTTGCCTCAATATTTGGATTTTTTTTTCATTGTGTTATTTCTTTATAGGTCTTGTGAGATTTATGCTTTAAGGAGGTTCTATTTTCATGTATTTTGAAAATTTGTTTCAAGATTTAGAGCTCCTTTTAGTTGTTCTTATAGTGATGTCTTGGTGGAGGTGAATTTCCTCAGCATTTGTTTGTCTAGAAAAGACTATCTTTCCTTCATCTATGAAGCTTAGTTTTTCCGGATACAAAAATTTTGGCTGATAATTGTTTGGTTTAAGGAGGCTAAAAATAGGACACTACTCCCTTCTAGCTTGTAGGGTTTCTGCTTAGAAATCTGTTGTTAATCTGACAGGTATTTCTTTATAGGTTACCTGATGCCTTTTCTTCAGAGCTCTTAGATTATTTCCTTCATCTTGACTTTGGATAACCTGAAGACTATGTGCCTAGGCAATGATCTTTTCACAGTGAATTTCCCAGGTGTTCTTTGAGCTTCTTGTATATGGATGTCTATATCTGTAGCAAGACGGGGGATGTTTTCTTCAATTATTTCCTCAAATAAGTTTTCTGAACTTTAAATTTCTCTTCTTCCTTGGGAACACCAATTATTCTTAGTTTAAATTTTTAACATAATCCCAAACATTTGGAGGCTTCTTTCATTTGTTTTAAATTCTTTTTTCTTTGTCTTTGATGGACTGGGTTAATTCAAATGCCTCGTCTTCACGGTCTGAAGTTCTTTCTTCTGCTTGTTCAATTCTATTGCTGAGACTTTCCAGCGCATTTTGCATTTCTTTAAGTGTGTTCTTGATTTCCAGAAGTTGTGATTGTTTTTTATTTACGCTATCTATTTCACTGAAAAAATTTCCTTTCATATCCTGTATCATGCTTTTTGACTCCTTTAAGGTGGACTTCACCGTTCTCTGGTGTCTCCTCTATTAGCTTAATAATTGACCTTCTGGATTCTTTTTCTGGCAATTCAGTGATTTTGTCTTGGTTTGGATCCATTGCTGGTGAGCTGGTATAATCTTTTGAAGGTGTTAAAGAACCTTGTTTAGTCATATTACCAGAATTATTTTACTGGTTCCTTCTCATTTTGGTAGACTATGTCAGAGGGAAGACCTGGGACTCAAGTGCTGCTGTTCAGATTCTTTTGTCCCACAAGGTGCTCTCTTAATGTGGTGCTCTCCCCCTTACCCTAGGAATGGGGCTTCCTGAGAGCCAAAATGCAGTTACTGTTTTTGCATTTTTTTTGGTCTAGCCACTCAGCGAAGCTACCGGGCTCCTGGCTGGTACTGGGGAGTGTCTGCAAAGACTCCCGCGATGTGATCCATCTTCAGGTCTTTTAGCCACGGATACCAGCACTTGCTCCTGTGGAGGTAGCAGGGGAGTGAAGTGGACTATGAGAGGGTTTTTGGTTGTGTTTTTGTTTAATACACTGGTTTTGTGTTGGTTGGCCTCTAGCCAGAAGGTGGCGCTTTAGAGCACATTAGTTGTGGTTCTATAGGGAGGAGGCAAACTTGCCCTAGAAACTCCTTGTTAAGTATTCAGGTTTCTCAGGCTATAGGCAGGGCCTATAAGAGATTACCACCTTTGTTTTTGGCGACTAGGGCCCGTAGAGAAAGACCACCACGTGGGGTCAGGGATAGGCATGTGGGAGGTCAGCCTCTCCTTAGGCGGGGCTTGCTGTGGCTGCTGTGGGGAATGCGGGTGTGGTTCCCAGTCCAATGGAGTTATATTCCCAGGGGGATTATGGCTGCCTCTGCTGAGTCATACAGGTCACCAGGGAAGTAGGGAAAAGCCAGCAGTCACAGGCCTCACTTCACTCCCACTAAGCCTGTAGTCCTAAAGGCCAGTCTCACTCTCACCGTGCCCCTCCAACAGCACCAAGTCTGTTTCCAGGCAGCCAGTGACCAGGGCCAAGAACTTGGCTCAGACAATGAGCCTCCCGATTGAGAAAGCAAGCAGACTCAGTTTTTCGGTGTCTCAGGGAACCTGCAGTGGCAATCCAGTTTCTTCAAAGGGTCTGTGGATTCTCTTGGCTTTCCTGGCAACTTCCTGTGATAGTTCTTGGAGCAAAAGTTCACGATGTGAGTCTCCACACACTGTTCTGTCCATCTGAGCGGGAGCTGCAAGCTAGGCCTGCCTCCTAGTCACCATCTTAATTCTCAGGTATTTCTTTATAGTAATGCAAGAACAGCCTAATACAGAAGATTGGTATGGAGAGTAGGGCATTGCTATAAATATACCTGAAAATGTGAAAGAAGCTTTGGAACTGGGTAATGAGAAGCGGCTGGAAAAATTTGGAGGGCTCAGAAAAATACAGAAGGATGAGGAAGATGAGGGAATATTTGGAACTTCTTAGAAACTGGCTAAATTGTTGTGACTAAAATGCTTATAGTGATGTGGACAATGAAAGCCGGGCTCCTGAGGTCTCAGATGAAAATGAGAAACTTATTGGGAATTAGAGTAAAGGTCATTAATATTATGTCTTAGCTAAATACTTGGCTGCATTCCGTTCATGTCCTAGGGATCTTTGGAAGTTTGAACTTGAGAATGATAATCTAGATCTTTAGAAGTTTGAACTTGAGGATGATAATCTAGTGTATCTGGTGGAAGAAATTTCTAAGCAGCCAAGCATTCAAGAGGCAGGAAAACTTGCTAGGACAATAGAAAGCAGCAGTGTTGTTGCAGAGATCCCTCCCTCTATTTTTTGTATGTGTTTTTTTATTTTGGTAAGAAAACATAACATGATACCTACCTTTTAAACAAAGTTTTAAGGGCATTATTCATTACTGTGAAATATAGGCACAAAGTTGTATGATATATCTCTAGACCTTATTCATCTTGCATAACTGAAACTTTGTATTCATTGAACAGCAAACATTCACTTCTATTTTAATGTCTGGATTTTCCAGGTAATACAGTAACTAGGCAGAATTCTATTTGCATGCATTGTATTTGAATAAGCTAATAATTTAAACACATCCACTTAGCAAAAATTGATCTATTTGGTCAAATAACCAGCTATTTTGAAAGTAAGTAGGCCAGGCGCGGTGGCTCACGCCTGTAATCCCAGTACTTTGGGAGGCCGAGGCAGGCGGATCACGAGGTCAACAGATCGAGACCATCCTGGCCAACATGGTGAAACCCCGTCTCTACTAAAAATAGAGAAATTAGCTGGGCGTGGTGGCGCTTGCCTGTAGTCCCAGCTTCTTGGGAGGCTGAGGCAAGAGCATCGCTTGAACCTGGGAGGCAGAGGTGCAGCGAGCAGAGATCGCGCCATTGCACTCCAGCCTGGTGACAGAGCGAGACTCCGTCTCAACAAAAAAAAAAAAAAAAGAAAGAAAAAAGAAAAAAAAGAAATTGTCTACCAATATATGCAAGACACACAAACTCAGGCATGTAAACATGTGGCTTTATGACATATAGTGCAACACCATATGGCTCTCAAGCTCCACATCTTCATAGAGCAAACTGAAAGACTTATTCCTTTTTAGCAATTCAGCAGAATTCAGTAATTTTTAAGTCAAACTCAAGTAATGTAAACTCTTTTACTGTCTAATTCAAAGTTTAATAATTTTGGATAAATACTCATCCCTTAATAGTCTCTTTTCTTCCCTTTGTATGCCCTTTTTCCTGATATGTGCAAAGTTTCTAGGTGGTGGTGGTGGGGGCAGTGCTTATGCATCATTCTGGCATAATAAAAATGGTTTCTCATCATTGCTAGATGAAGTTTGAGTTTTCTCCTGCCTCTCAATCTCTGGACCTCACCTTCCATCCTTAGGCACAATGTTCAGCGTACAGTAGGATTTTATTTTTTGAGATGGGTTCTCACTCTGTTACCAAGTTGGAGTGTAATGGCACCATCTCAGCTCGCTGCAACCTCCATCTCCCAGGCTAAAGTGATCCTCCCACCTCAGCCTCCTAAGTATCTCGGACCACAGGGACATGCCACCATCCCCAGCTAATTTTTTGTATATATGGTAGAGATGACATTTCACCATGTTGCCCAGTCTGGTCTCGAACTCCTGAGCTCAAGTGATCCACCCACCTCAGCCTCCCAAAGTGCTGGAATTACAGGGGTGACGCACTGCACAGCCCCACAGTAGAAATTTGGTAAGAGTGTATTTTTTGTTTAAATCAGAGGCAACAGTTTTGAGACCTCACTTTTATATTGTTTATGTGAATTTATTACACACTGGACAATGTAAGACCATTCTGTAATATCTTCTAAAGTAATGCCTTACAAACAATAGATATATGACAAATATTTGATGAAAAGATTTGAATTATTATCTGAAATTCCACAAAGAAATGTGAGGTTGTTCCTTAATTTGGTGAAAGTTTAGGGAGTAAAATGTAGGAATGAGAAGGTTTTGATTCACACAGTATCTCAGTTTGCATTCATCAGATTTGTTTTATGTCTATAATTTGCATATCCAGGTGTATTAGTCCATTTTGATGCTGCTGATAAAGACATACCCCAGACTAGGCAATTTACAAAAAGAAGAGGTTTAATTGGACTTACAGTTCTATGTAGCTGGGGAAGCCTCAAAATTATGGCAGAAGGCAAAGAGAAGCAAGTCCCATGTTACATGAATGGCAGCAGGCAAAGAGAGAGAGATTGATCAGGGGAACTCCTCTTTTTAAAATTATCAGATCTCATGAGACTTATTCACTGTCATGAGAACAGCATGGGAAAGACTTGCCCCCATGATTCGGTTACCTCCCACAGGGTCCCTTATACAACATGTGGGAATTCAAGATGAGATTTGGGTGGGGACACAGCCAAACCATATCATTCCACCCCTGGACCCTCGCAAATCTCATGTCCTCACATTTCAAATCCAATCATACCTTCCCAACAGTCCCCCAAAGTCTTAACTCCTTCCAGCATTAACTCAAAAGTCTACAGTCCAAAGTCTCATCCAAAGCAAGGCAAGTCCCTTCCACCTATGAGCCTGTACAATCAAAAGCAAGTTAGTTACTTCCTAGATACAATGGGGATACAGGCATTGGGTAAATACAGCCATTCCTAATGCAGAAATTGGCCAAAACGAAGGGGCTCCAGGGCCCATGCAAGTCTGAAATCCAGTGGGGCAGTCAAATCTTAAAGCTCCAAAGTGATCTTCTTGAATCCATGTCTTGAATCCAGGTTATACTGATGGAAGATGTGGGTTTCCATGGTCTTGGGCAGCTCTGCCCCTTTGGCTTTGCAGGGTACAGCCTCCCTTCCGTCTGCTTTCATGGGTTGGCAATGAGTCTGTGGCTTTTCCAGGTGCACGGTGCAAGCTGTCGATGGATCTATCATTCTGGGGTCTGGAGGATGGTGAACCTCTTCTCACAGCTCAACTAGGTGGGTGGTGCCCTAGTAGGGACTCTGTGTGGGGGCTCTGATTCCACATTTCCCTTCCACACTGCCCTTGCAGGAGTTCTCCATGAGGACCTCGCCCCTGCAGCAAACTTCTTCCTGGGCATCCAGGCATTTCCATACATCTTCTGAAATTTAGACAGAGGTTCACAAGCCTCTATTCTTGACTTCTGTGCACTTGCAGCCTCAACACCACATGGAAGCTGCCAAGGCTTGAGGCTTGCACCCTCTGAAGCCATTGCCTGAGCTCTACCTTGGCCCCCTTCAGCCATGGCTGAAGCAGCTGGGATGCAGGGCACCAAGTTTCTAGGCTGCACACAGCATGGGGACACTGGGCTCCACCCACAAAACCACTTTTTCCTCCTAGGTCTCTGGGCCTGTGATAGGAGGAGCTGCCATAAAAGGTCTCTGACATGCCCTGGTGACATTTTCCCTATTTTCTTGGTGACTAACAATCGGCTCCTCATTACTTATGCAAATTTCTGCAGTCAGCTTGAATTGCTCCTGAGAAAATGGGACTTTCTTTTCTATTGCTTTGTTAAAAACATGTGGGAATTCAATATGACATTTGGGTGTAGACGCAGCCAAACCATATGACCAGGCTTCACTAGGCTGTGAGTATAAAATTAGGTCACACTGGTTTTCTTTCCTTATTACCTTTTAATGCCCAATTTACAAAAGCTCAAGCCTCTACCAAGTAGAATGTAAGAATCCACAAAACAAACTAAACCCAATTGTTTCTGGTGAAGAACAGACTTCTCAGCCATATATTTACAAATAATCTGTGGTGCTCTTTCTCTGCTGTTCCCATGCTTCCTAGCCAGTGGCCACTCTTCAGGCCACCACCTAAAGAATGCTCACTGTTAGTACTGTCAAGATGCTTTTTTAAGACTGCCATCATCTGTGCTAAGAGTTTTTTATCCCAGTGTCTCCAGGAATTTCATGTAGTGATGATTTACCTACAAAGCTGGCAAGATTAGCCCTTGCCTTGGTTTGCCATCTCATTGTGTCAGCTGGGCCCTGAAATGACACCGCTTGCATCCAGAGTCTCATAGATTCTCTCAGGAACATTGTCCCTTCAATTTCTTCAGTTATATTTATCACAACAATTTTTTTGTAATTTATTTGTTTTTATTGAGATGGAGTTTTGCTATTGTCGCCCAGGCTGGAGTGCAGTGGTGCAATCTCGGCTCACTGCAATCTCTACTTCCCGGGTTCAAGCAATTCTCCTGTCTCAGCCTCCCGAATAGCTGGGATTACAGTTGTGTGCCACCATGCCATGCTAACTTTTGTATTTTTAGTAGAGATGGGGTTTCACCATGTTGGCCAAGATGTTCTCGATCTCCTGACCTTGTGATCCACCTGCCCTGGCCTCCCAAAGTGCTGGGATTACAGGCGTGAGCCACTGCACCCAGCCTATCACAACAATTTTTACAACCAAACCAAGAACACTTAATATTTGCATTTCCTACCTATATCAACATATATATTTTTCAGTAAAAATCATAGAGGATATACTTACCACAGGCATTTGCCGAATGGGTGTATGCTGTCTCAATATATATTAATAATACGTTTGAAGGAGTTTATTTCCAGAATTCCAGTGCATTTCTAGCTTAAATACAGTGAATTTTAGTTAAAATTCCTTTTTTCTTTGAACGTTTTTGATAATTACTTCAACTTATCATGAAATTGTACAGAAATAGAGCATATATGTTTAATAATAATAATACCTTAATAATTATGTCAAAGATATGTAACAAAAATAAACGCTTTCAAAAAACAAGCCAAAAGAGAAAATATAATTTAGTGA
This sequence comes from Pan paniscus, assembly GCF_029289425.2. NCBI lineage: Eukaryota > Metazoa > Chordata > Mammalia > Primates > Hominidae > Pan > Pan paniscus. The sequence continues at coordinate 142,239,147 of NC_073272.2, forward strand.
TATTTAGATTCTTTCGAGAAAAACAAATGTAAAAGAGAATGATAATAAAATCCCATTTACTAACTGCCAAGTGTTGAGATAAACAGTATATGCAAGACACTAGAAGGAAAAACAACTGCATGGGTAATTATAAACTTCAGTAATTCTTTTGCAATTCTTTGTTATAATTATTTTTCATTTTTCAGAGACTGTAGAAAAGTATTGTCATAATGGAATATGTAATATAGTTCCTCATCAGAGGATTGTGTGTTAAAGATTGAAATAGGAAAATACATTCATTAATAATTAGAACTTCTCTACAATGAAATTCATATCATAAATTTCTGATTTCTGTAATGTGTGCTTAACTTCCTAACCATGTCCTTTTCCATCGGCATTTTGTAAAATCACTCAATAAGCAATTTCTAGACCACAGATTTTCATGCTTCGTGGCATGTTGGAATCACCTGGGAAAGCTTTCAAGAAATAATTGATGACAAAGATCCGCACCTGAAGATTCTGATACAATTGGTATATGGTGTGCCCTGGCATTTAAAAGGCCTAAAGCTCCCCCAGGCAACTTTAACACACAGCCAAATTTGAAATGCTCTGTTGTAGAGTTAGAAGATGTCTTATATAAATTCCCACCCATCATGATAAACATTGTTAAAGATATAGAGGCAATAATTTATAAAGTTTTAGAGTAGAAGCTCTGAATTTTAATTGCCTAGATTGGAGCTTCCAGCCTAACATATCATGTATGTGTCACTTTAAGCAAATTATTTAACCTCATTAAAATTTAGTTCTCTCATATGTAATAAAAAGAGGAACAATGTTACTTATCTCTGATTTGTGATGAGGATAAAATTAAATAAATTTTGTAAAATATTTAGCAGAATCTGGCACATGGAGTGCACTCAATACCTATTAGCAATCCAAATCATGGTTATTAATAAATTCGATAATACATGTAGTTCATATATCAAAGTATCTGGCACACTAATTATTTGTTGATATTATGTTATTATTATTATTTAAATAACATAGGTAATTGTTGCCTCCTATGGTCACAATACTGAATGTAAACCTTCAGCAGCAGCCAATTTTTAAAGAGTTTGATTAACTCTTGCACTTAAAATATGGATGGGAATGAAATACTTCCCTTTTTTAAAGATGAATTTGGATAATGTCCCATGTTATCCATCTTCATATTCAGCATATAGCTCTGGTAGTCAAGATAAAAGGTAAATTAATTCTGAGATATTATATGTTATATAAATAGATGAAATAATAATTTTCTTCTGTTTTAGATTAACAAATGGTGTATTGTGTTTGCTTTAATATTTTCTAAGAAGTGAAAAACTCTCATCATGTCTCCTTCAAAAGTGATGCAAAAACGCGTGGTATCAAAGAGAGATGAATAAATAACACAAAAATGAATTGAAGAGTGTCACTTAAAATTCTCATTTGAGCATTTCCCTTAAGAACTGGAACAATACAAGAATGTCCACTCTCATCACTCCTATTCAGCATAGTACTAAAAGTCCTACCTAATCAGGCAAGAGAAAGAAATAAAAGGAATCCAAATAGTAAAAGAATAAGTCAAATTATCTCTCTTCATTAATGATATAATCGTATATGTAGGAAATCCTAAAGGTTTTCTTTAGGCTTTCCTAAAAGGCTAAAGAAAGGCTGCTAGAACTGATGCGCATATTCAGTAAAGTTTCAGGACACAAAATCAATGTACAAAAATCAGTAGCATTTCTATACACCAATAGCATTCAAGCTAAGAGATAAATCAAAAATACAATCCCATTTACAATAGCCACAAAAAATAAAATACTTAGGTGTATATCTACCCAGGGAGGCTGAAGACCTCTACAAGGAGAACTAGAAAAAAATTGCTGAAATAAATCGTAGGTTACACAAACAAATGGAAAACTTTCCATGTTCATGGACTGAAAGAATCTACATCATTAAAATGACCATACTGCCCAAAGTAATCTACAGATTTAATGTTGTTTCCATTAAAAAACCAACATCATTCTTACCAGAATTAGAAAAAACTATCCTAAAATTCATATAGAACCAAAAAATAAAATAAAATAAAATACCAGAATAGCCAAAGCAATCCTGAGCAAAAAGAACAAAGCCAAAGGTGTCACATTATCTGACTTCAAACTGTACTTCAAAGCTATAGTAACTAAAAGAGCATGGTACTCGTATAAAAGTAGACATGTAGACCAATGGAACATAATAGAGAATCTAGAAATAAGGCCACACAGCTACATTAAACTGATCTTCAACAAAGTCAACAAAAACAAGCAATGGGGAAAGTACTCCTTATTCAATAAATAGTGCCGAGATAACAGGGTAGCCATACACAGGAGAATAAAACTTGACCCTTACCATTCACCATATACAAAAATTAACTCACAATAAATTAAACATTTACATGTAAGGCCTCAAATTATAAAAATTCTAGAAGAAAACCTAAAAAATACCTTTCTGGAAATTGTCCTTGGCAAACAGTTTATGATTAAGTCCTCACAAACAATTGCAACACAAACAAAACTTGACAAGTGGGACCTAATTAAACTAAAGAGTTTCTGTACAGCAAAATAAAAACTATCAACAGAGTAACCAAACAACCTTCAGAATGGAAGACATATTCACAAACTATGCATCCAACAAAGGTCTAATATCCAGAATCTATAAGGAACTTAAACTATTTAATAAGAAAAAAAATACCATTAAGCAAAGAACAAGAATAGACATTATTTTTTTAAAGAAGACATATGAGGGGCCAACAAACATGAAAAAATGCTCAACATCACTAATCATCAGAGAAATGCAAATCAAAACCACAATGAGATACCATCTCACACCACCTGGAATAGCTATTATTGAAAAGTCAAAAAATTAACAAATTATGACAAGGCTACAGAGAAAAGGGGACACTTACACACAGTTGGTGAGAATGTAAATTAGTTCAGCCCCTGTGGAAAGATGTTTGGAGATTCCTCAAAGAACTAAACACAGAACTACCATTCAACCAAAACATTCCATTACTAGGTATATACCCAAAGGAAAATAAATCATTCTGTGAAAAAGACACATGCATTTGTATGTTTATTGCAGTACTATTCACAATAGCAAAGACATGGAATCAATCTAAGTGTCCATCAACAGTGGACTAGTTAAAGAAAATGAGGTACATATACATTATGGACTACCATGCGGTCATAGAAAGGAACAAAATCATTTCCTTAAGAGCAACATGGATGCAGGTGGAGGCCATTATTCTTAGCAATTTAACACAGAAACCAGTAAAGCAAATACTACATGTTCTTACTTATAAGAAGTAGAAACTAAATATTGAGTGCACATGGACATAAACATGGGAACAATAGACACTGGAGACTACTAAAGATGAAAGAGAGAGAGGGGGTCAATGTTTGAGGAACTACCTATTGTGTACTGTGCCCACCACCTAGTTGACGGGATCATTCATAACGCACATCTCAGCATCATTCAATATACCCATGTAAAAAATCTGCACTTATACCCACTGAATCTAAAATAAAAGTTGAAATAACAAAATTCTCATTTGGAAAAAACGAGGCCAAAATGAAGGCAATGCTGGATCCATCGTGTATACTGATTTTTAAAACTTTTTATTTTAAAATTATTTCCGAATTGTAGAAAAGTTGCATAAATAGTACAAACTGATCTGTTTAAAGTTTTCCCTAATATTAATGTATTACATAACCACAGTGTATTTATCAAAACCAAGTTACTAACATTGGAGCATTGATATTAACTGACCTTTAGAAGTCATTTCCATTTCACCGGCTTTTTCCCTAATGTCATTTTTGTGTTCCAGGATCCAATGCAGAAAACCACATTTAATTTAGTTGTCATGTGACCTTAGTCTCCTCTAATTGGTGACAATTCCTAAGTTATTCTTTATCTTTATGACCTTATTAGTTTTGAAAAGAGCTGGACAGTTGTTTTGTAGGATTCTTTTTAGTTTAGGTGTGTTTGATGGTATCTCACGATTAGGATTCAGTGATGGATTATTGGGATGAATACTAAAGAGGTGAGGATCCCTTCTCAGTATAACATTTCAAGGTATTCATGAAGTGGATATGCCCGATTTCTGTTCATGCTAACCTTGGACACTTTGTTAAGATTGTATCTGACTGTTCTTTACATTAGCAAGTTACAATTATTCCATTTTAAATTAATAACTATGTTGGTAGTGATACTTTGAGACTATTTATCCTGTTTCTCCTCAAACTTTTTTTTCACTAACTTTAGTGATCACGAAGACTCATTGGTGGATCTTGCTTGCAACAATTGTCACTTAGTATTCCAATTGTGATTTTCTATTTCTCTCCATCCTTTTACATGTTTCAACTGGAATTCTTTACTAAGAAAAGGGTGTTCTATCTCCTGCATTTACATATTTATTCAGTTACTTATTTCAATATGGACTCCTCACAGATATATACTTTATTATACAGGTTGCAATACAGTACTATCATTATACATTTCATTCTTTACAGTCTTGCAATTTTGTCCACTGGGAACTCCTTCATGTTGAAATTCCTGGCCTTTGTTATGCCTTCTCCTTCTTTGAGCACTTCCAGACTCATTTTGTATTTTTCCTGTCCCAGTCTTGGAATGAACTACTTTATAAGCAACTCTGATTCCTTTCAATAGAAAACGGTATTTAGAAACCAATGTCTGGGGGAAAGATGTGGACATTGCTACAGGGGTATCATTGCTTCTAGGCCTTTACATTTGGAACAGTTTGGAAACATATATGTATAATAACTCATGCATACACGTATCTATCTATCTATCTAATATCCATATTTGTATTTCTATGCCTATATCTATCTATCCTCTATCTATGTATATATTAAATAAATCATGGGGTCACACTGATGATATTTCCAATTCCAAACCACAAGTCTTATTCTAGCATTCATTTCCTCCTCTTTTTTTTTGTAGTTCATTTCTCCAGCAGTGAAAAAGTTGGTACTCATTGTCTACCATATATTGACTTATTTTTTTCAACCTTAGTGCACTCATACAATAATTTCGGAATTGCTAAGTCATACTTCTATGAGAACCAAATTTATTAACTGGAGTAGATACACAGGATTATTTTTGTCTTTACCTATCTAGTCAAAATACCAGTTTCCAAAGTAATCTTAGCTCCAACTATATTCAAAATATATTCATCAAAATATTATGCTGATGTTTTAACCTTCTTAATAGGAACAAAACATTTTTCTTTTAATTTTCAGGTTGAGATTTATCAAATACCCCATGCCTTCATTTCGTTTAATAATGTATCATGAGGTAATGTGTTATCTTGAGGCAGGCCAACCTACATATGGATAGTTTTAACTATTGAACATCTCTTAATCTGAAGCCAAAATGTATCTCTCCAGCTTTTGTATATTAGACCTACAGGATTATAAATACCATATTCAAAGGTTATAGAAATTGACTTAGAAAAAAATCTTTGGATTCTTATGATTTAATTGTTTATAGGCATGTACTGGGATCATTACAGATGCTTATTTGTACATAATAATCTAGTAGAAAAAAGGAATAACTTTATTCCAGTTGTACCTGAAAGCTATGACTAATCTCATACTATGATTGTATTTATCTAATTGTTAGTGAACTGTGGCTTTCCAAATAATAACATACAAACATATATAATAATATTAATACACACATTTAGAAAACAGTCTGTGAATACATCTTTTGTGTCATCTCTTTTGTGGAATAATTCTGGATGAATTATCTTCCCCATAAAAAACTCCTTTGCTACAACTGAGATTTTATTAACAAAAGCAGTCATGATAAAGTGAAAGACATGTACCTTGTGTGGATAAGTGAAGTCTGTGACCCATAATTTGTTCAGTGTTAAAAAATCAATCTTTTAAGATACAATTATTTTATGAATCAGAGGGAAAATAATATTTATCATGATTAACACCATTGTCTTCACTGTATATTTTCTAAGCTGCTTGTGAGATAGTTCATATTTATAGATTTTTCTTTCTGCATGATGGCACAGGGCCAAGGCAGCAGGCAGAGGAGAAAGCAGATGTGCGCAGAACCAGAAGCGTCTCTGATTCTGGGTGAGCAGTGACAGGGTGATGTGCGGACTTAGGAAGGCCATCAAATACTCAAGTTCTTGGTATTCACTGATGCCAAGTACACAGTGGATGTGGCTTATATGGGATGTGTGTTGTCTTTCTTAGTGTTATTTAAATACTTTAATGCCTTATTATATTTTATCATCCTGTTCCTTAATACATAATGCATACTCAAAAGGTGTTTTTGAATTAATGAATGGCTTTTCAGATATTAACTGTTAAGAGTCATGGGAAAGCGAGCCACAACTTGTAGCTCAACAGTGAGTGACAGGCACACCCATGTTTCCCAGCTGCCTTAAGGCCCAAATTCAGTGATGAGTGGGACAGAGGTTTCTGAATAATCTTTGATCCATAGTCTATGCAGAGTCCTCATAAGCTCAGAGGATAATGAAGTTGAAGCAATTGATCAGTTCTCTGAGAATTTTGTCTTCAGTAATTGATCATTCTTTCAGCCTGTTGATTTTCCCTTTAAAGAAAAATTGTTTTTTCTCTCTTCTAGTTACTGTGAATGAACAGTGGCATTCATCATTATGAGCAATTCTAATTTCAATCGAATTTAGCTGTCATTCATTATATATTACAACTTTAGAAATAAAGTGGGATTACTGTTTGAAATAATTTTCTCATTTTTTGCCCCCAATTTTTATCAAAACCAATATAAACTAGATGATTTTAGAGTTTCGTCCTCATGGGGATATAATCTTGCTACTTAGCCCTTAATAATTATTTGACAACAACCAGTAAGTTGAAATAAAAATATTCATATATATATGTATACATATATGTGTGTGTGTGTATATATATAGATAGATAGATAGATACCCCTTTATTAGCAGCATTTATATGCTTTGACATTAAGAATTAGCACAATTACTTAGGAAATTTAAGTCAAAAGTCTACTAGTGGAAAACATATTTGGATATTTCAATCATATTCAAATAACAAATTCCTTTAAGCAAATTAGTGCAGATGCTTAACCAATTCAGATACAAAATAAAATAGTATCTCCAAATTTATCCATGTTGACACAAATGACAGATGCCCCTTCCGCCTTAAGGCTGAATAGTGTTATACTGTGTATATATACCATATTTTCTTTATCCATTCATTTGTCGGCAGACACTTAGGTTGTTATCATATCTTAGATGTTGTGAATAATGCAGCAATGAATGTGGGAGCACAAATATCTCCTTGAGGTACTATTTTCAATGCTTTTAACTGTGTATCTAGAGAAGGGATTGCAGGGTCATTTGGTAGTTCTATTTTTTAATTTCTTTGGAGCTTCTATACGGTTTTCCACAATGGTTATGCCAATCTACATTCCCACAAAGGGTACAAGACTTTCCTTTTCTTCAGACACTCACCAACACTTGTTATCTCTTATCTTTTTGATAATAATGTGAGATGATGTCTTGTGGTTTTGATTTCCATTGTGCTCATTAGTGGTGCTGAACACCTTTTTATATAACTGTTATCCATTTTAATGTTTTCTTTTGAAAAACATCTCTTCATGTATTTTGCTCATTTAAAAAATTAGATGGTTTTTGGTTTTTATTTTTTCCTATTGATTTGTATACATTTCTTATACATTTTGAGTATTTACCACTTATGAGATAAATGGTTTTCAAATATTTTTTCACATTCTTTTTATTTCATTGGCTGTGTCTTTGGCTGTCTTAAATAAAATAAGCCAGACACAGAAAGAAAATGACTGCCTAATCTTTACTTACTTACATGTGGAATCTAAGAAAAAGTAGAATACATAAAAGCCTAGAGGAGAATGGTGACATCTCCAGAGATGGAGAGGTGAGAAAAACAGGGAGATGTAAGCAAAAATGTACAAAGTCGCAGTGATGCAGGATGAGTAAGTCTAGAGATCTAATGCACACCATGAAGAGTATAGTTAATACTCTAGTATTGTATACTGGAAATTTGCTGTGAGAGTTGATTTAAGTGTTCTTATCACACACAAAAAGGATGACTGTGTTATATGATGGATATGTTAATTTGTTTGACTGTAGTAATCATTTCACTATGTATTAAAATATCATACTGTAGACCTTACATATTTACAACAACACAATTTTAAACAAATATTGGAGTCTAAATATTGAAAAATAAAATAAAATAGAGCAACATGGGCAGAAACAACAGAAATAATAGAAATTGAAACAAGATATCAACTCTCAAAACAATTTTTTGTATATATCAAAGTTGTTCCATTTGTCTTCTAGAAATCTAATCGTATTAACTCAGCCTGAATCAATCAATCATTTTTGAGTACTGAGTTTGTGCAAAGTGTATCATACCTAAGGATAGGATGGGGTGCATAAAGAAGGGAGCATAATTTTGTGAAAAATAATACATTTTTTTCTTCTGTGCATTTTTGTGATTATCCTTCCTGGAATAAACTTGGTGTGATTTAACCTTCTAAAAGAAAGAGCCTCGTAACTACTATTTTCAGAATACCTTTTATGACAGTTTCAAACGTCTCTAATCTTTCATATCCATTATGTCTGATAGTATCCTGGACATCTTTTTTTAATACCCTGTCTACATTGTTGGATAACTTTGCATGTACTCAGAAATGTGCCAAAAATTATGACAATATTTATATTACAGTTGTCCATAGTGGCAAAAAAATACCCAATGGCCCACATTGGTTTAATTATGATATGACCATATAATGGAATACCATGCTACAATAAAAAAATATGCTTTAGAATCCGGGGGAACAAGATGGCTGACAAGATGCAGCCCAAAAGTGTCGTTCCCAACAAGACCAAATTGTCGAGTAAACCACATAATTTGGGCAGATCTTTGGAGATAAAATACTAAAAGTGAATAGAGAGGCTATTCTTAAGCTGAGGCTGAAAAGGGAGGAAGCTGGGAGCCCTGTGCAGGGTACCCAAATGCCAGGGCTAGTTCCTGGCCCCGAATGGCTTCTGGGAAAGTGAAGAAACTGATGGATGGCTCACTCTTGTCAAGGACCTCTGGGGTGGTAGCTACAGGGGACCCAGCATTCCCCATGGATGTGTGAGCTAGCAGGGAGAACTCCCTGGGGAGCAGGGAGAGACAGGGTTTCAGATGGCATGGAGCCTGGAAGTTTTGTGCACTGCGCAGCTCCAGTGGATAGCGGCCATAAATGCCCATCCCCCAGGTCTCCCCATCCCCATCAAGGAGGCACAGGCCCCAGCTGACCACTGAACCAGGAGAGAGCAGAGCCAGCTTCTCTGTAAGACTGGGGCACATCTGCTCTGCAAGCCATGGTGCCTGCTGACCCTTCCCAGGGTCCATGCATAGCCACTTTGCAGGCGCAGGTGCACAGCACAGCCTCCACAGCCCAGCCTGAGAGTGTTGCTGCACCTCGGATATCCCAGTGAAGCCAGAAACCAAACCCTACTCATGGGATGTTCCGGTGCTCCCGAGGTTGCAATGTGTAGCCAGAAGTATGGAGCCCAGAACAGTACTTGGCCAACACTTGACTGTGGGAGGAGCCCCCACCCTCACAGCGCTGAAAGGAGCAAGACACATGGATTCCTGGGCCAGAACCGGAGTGGGATGTACCTCTCTCCACAGGGCAGGTCCAGAAAGACTGTGACATATATTCCTATTGCAGCATCTATCCAAAGCTGCACTGCTTTTCTTTCTTTTTCTGAAAGAAGTGAAGCTTTTATCTGCTATAAGTCCTTCACACATGCTCTTCTTTTTGCATAGGACACTTTTTCCCACTACTTTTTCCCTGCGTACTTTCTACCTGACTTCACATCTCAGTGTAAATATCACTTTTTTTTTCTGAGATGGAGTCTCGCTCTGTTGCCCAGGCTGGAGTGCAGTGGCGTGATCTGAGCTCACTGCAAGCCCCGCCTCCCGGGTTCACGCCATTCTCCTGCCTCAGCCTCCCTAGTAGCTGGGACTACAGGCACCCACCACCACGCCCAGCTAATGTTTTGTATTTTTATTAGAGACGGGGTTTCACCGTGTTAGCCAGGACGGTCTCCATCTCCTGACCTCGTGATCCGCCCGCCTTAGCCCCCCAAAGTGCTGGGATTACAGGCGTGAGCCACCACGCCCAGCCAATAGTTATTTTTTATAGTTTTGTGAAGAATGTCATTGCTAGTTTGATACAAGTATCGTTGAATCTGTAATTTGCTTTGGGCAAAATGGCCATTTTAATGATACTGATTTTTCCAATCCATGAGAGTGGAATGTTTTTCCCTTTGTGTCTTTTCTGACTTTTTTTGAGCAATGTTTTCTAATTCCCATTGCAGAGATCTTTTACCTCCCTGGTAAAACGTATTTTAGTCATTTCGTGGCAATTGTGAGTGTGATTGCATTTCTGATTTGGCTCTCAAAACGGGGGCTGTTTTTGGTGTATTGGAGTGCGAGTGATTTTTGTACATGGATTTTGTATCCTGAAAATTGTTGAAGTTATTTATCAGCTGAAGGAGCTTTTGGGCTGAGACTATGGCATTTTCTTGGATATAGAATTATATCATCTACAAACAGGGATAGTTTGACCTCTCTCTTCCTATTTGGATGTCTTTTTTTTTTTTTTTTATCTTGCCTGATTGCTCTAGCTGGAACATCCAAAACCATGTTAAATAGGAGTGGTGAAAGAGGGTGTCCTTGCCTTGTGCTGGTTTTCAAGAGGAATGCTTCCAGATATTTCCCATTCAGTATGATGTTTGCTGTGCGTTTGTCATGGATGGCTCTTATTATTTTGAAGTATGTTCCTTCAATACCTATTTTATTGAGAGTTTTTTTTTAACATGAATGTGTATTAAATTTTATTGAAAGCTTTTCCTGCATCTATTGAGATAATCACGTGGTTTTTGCTTTTAGTTCTGTTTATGTGATGAATCACATTTATTGACTTGCATATGTTGGACCAACCTTGAATCCCAGGGATGAAGCCTACTTGATCACGGTGGATTAGCTTTTCTATTGTGCTGATGGATTTGGTTTACAAGTATTTAGTTAAGGATTTTTACATCAATGTTCATCAAGGATATTGGCCTGAAGTTTTCTCTTTTTCATTGTCTCTCTGCCAAGTTCTGGTATCACAATGATGCTAGATTCATAGAATGAGTTGACCGATAATCTCTCCTCTTCAGTTGTTTGGTATAGTTTCAGTAGGAATAATATCAGCTTTTCTTTGTACATTTGGTAGAATTTGGCTGTGAATCCATTCTATCCTGGGCTTTTTTTTGGTTGATAGGCTATTTATTACTGATTCAATTTTGGAGCTAGTCATTGTTCTGTTCAGGGAATCAATTTCTTCCTGGCTCAATTTTGTGAGGGTATATGGGTCCAGGAATTCACCCATATCTTCTCGGTTTTCCAGTTTGTGTGCATCAACATGTTCATAGTAGTTTCTGATGGTAATTTTTTTATCTCTGTGGGGTCAGTGGTAACATCTGCTTTGTCATTTCTAATTTTTTTCTATCTTCTCTCTTTCCTTCTTTAATAGTCTCACTAGCAGCCTATCCCTATCAATCTTATTAATTTTTTCAGAAAACCTACTCCTTGATTTGTTGATCTTTTGAATGGTTTTTCGTGTTAGGTTGGTTGTTAATTTGAGATCTTTCTAGCTTTCTTTATGTAGGCATATGGTGCTATGAACTTCCCTCTTAACACTGTTTTAGCTGTGTGCCGGAGATTCTGGTATGTTGTAACTTTGGTTTCCTTCACTTCAAACAATTTCTTCATTTCTGACTTAATTTTATTATTTACCCAAAAATCATTTAGCATGTTTAATTTCCATGTAATTGTATGGTTTTGAGTGATTTTTTTAGTCTTGACTTCTATTTTTATTGTGCTGTGGTCTGAGAGTGCGTTTGGTATGATTTTCGTTCTTCTGCATTTGCTGAGGATTGTTCTATGGCCAATTATGTGGTCAGTTTTAGAGTATGAGTTATGTACATCTTAGAAGCATGTATATTCCATTGTTTGGGGGTGGAGAGTTCTGTAGAGGTCTACCAGATCCATTTGGTCCAATGCTGAATTCAGATCCTAAATATCTTTGTTTAATTTCTGCCTTGATGATCTGTCTAATACTTTCAGTGAAGTGTTGAAGTCTCCCACTATGATTGTGTGCAAGCCTATGCCTATTTATAGTTCTCTAACACTTGCTTTATGAATCTGGGTGCTCCCGTGTTAGGTGAATATATATTTATGATAGTTAGGTCTTCTTGTTGAATTGAAACATTTACCATTATGTAATGCTCTTCTTTGTTTGATCTTGGTTGGTTTAAAGCCTGTTCTGTCTGAAATTAGGATCGAAACCCCTACTCTTTTCTGTTTTTCATTTGCCTGGTAGATTTTCCTCCATCCCTTTATTTTGAGCATATGGATGTCATTACACGTGACATGTATATATTCTTTGTAGAAATGTCTATTCAAGTTGTTTTGCCCATTTCTTAATTTTATGTATGTATCCTTAATATGAACCCCTTATCAGTTATATGGTTTACACATATTTCCCCCACTTCTGTATGTTGCCTTTTTGCTCTGTTGATAGTGTTCTTTGATGTATAAGTTTTAAATTTTTATGCTGTCCAATTTACTGATTTTTTTCTTTTTTTACCTGTGCCTTTGGTGTCACATCCAAGAAATTATTGCCAAATCTATCATAAACATTTTCATCTATGTTTTATTCTAAGGGTTAGCTTTTACGTTTAGATCTTTTATCCTTTTTGAGTTAATTTTTGTTTATAGTGTAAGGTAACGATCCAACTTCATTTTCTTGCATATGGATATCCAGTTTCCTCAGCATCATTTGTTGAAGGGATATTCTTTTTCCTATTGAATGCTCTTGGCACTCTTGTTGAAAATCTCTTTACTGTTGAATGAAGATTGAGTTCTTTTTTTTATTATCTGTGGAACAAAATAGTTGGTCTTTATCATGTCTCAAATAAAATGTTTAACCTACCACTTCGTACATTTAATATATGTTTCTCTTTTGGCTGACAGAAAATATAATTCATTTCAATTCCCATTCACCATTTTGGAGGTACTCATTTAAAATGATGTCACAGTGTATATCAGCCTCGTGGTTTATATATATGCCACTTTTACCACTACTAAAATAATTCAAAATTTTGGAGCTCTGAATAGATCAGAAGAAAATGAAGTATGATAACCTTTGTCATTTGATGATATTTGTCAACAAACTCAAAAGAATATTGTTCATATTATAATTTATTTTCCTATTTTTCATTAAGAACCAATGGTCATTTTGCCAAGTTGACAGATTTTTTTATAGCATCAGCTACTTGGGGCTACAGTCCAATGTCAGTAGCATACATATGCTATTATTAAATGAATTGTCAGTAGCAGTGACACCAATGATAAAACAAGGGAAAATAAATCATATCATCTTTTCTATTGAGCCATTTTAAACAGCTTATTAAACAGAAAAACCCAGGTACATTTTGAACCTTTACTCAAGAACAAAAGGAAAGGTCTGGGGTAAACGCGTGTTTCTGTTTGCAGACTCACTATAGGAAAATCTGTCATGTTCGTTTACATTTACTCTAAGAAAAGACTTTAAAAATTAATCTTTATTCTAACATTCTCAATTAATCCGTACATGTATGAACTATGATAAGAATTGCAGCTACCAGCTTTGTAGAATTCTTTCCCCATTGTCTCCTCTTCTAAAGAGAAAAAAGTCTGCTATAGTAAGAATATTTGTGTGAATAATAAATGAGAGCATGAAAAATCACATAAAACTTTTGGGAACTATGGAAAATCTTAAATTTTTTTCTTCAGGCTATATTTCTTATAGCATAGATGTTTATTTAGAAATAAATAATCTAGAATCTTGGCAACTTTAGTATCTGTACCAACAATATATTTAGAGGCTTTAACAAGCTTTTGTTTTTGAACAAAATTCTAACTTGAAAAGAAAGTAAATAACTATGAGGGTATCTTCTCCATTAGTTTAATGAATGGTTAAAGAAATAAATGAAAATTAGCTCGGTTTTCTAAACTACATCAAAACTAGTTAGAGAAGAAGAAAGACTCCAACTTTTTGAGAACTTGAAAGAAATGCAACTGTTTTACATACAAATGATATATAGGGTAACACATTGGAGCTAAAGATAGGAAGAGTTTTATTGACCGACAATGAGCATTTCAATAGTTTCTATCAGAATGTGATTTTAAAATGCTCAAAAGCAATTTGCTAGTTCTATGAATTTTCTTAAAGTGTTGGCAAATACATAAAATCTAGAAGAGCTTAATAGGCCTGGTCACAATTGTTAAATATTCCTTAATTAGTAAAGTCCAAGTTACAGTAGATTTTACTGCTTTTCGGAACTTGAGACCAAGAACCTTCATCCATAGTAAAGTTTTCAACATAGTATTTATGATTTGGGGGCAATATTTTTCAAATATTTTCATTTCTTTAGGTAGATATTTTAAGAGACTTTGCGTCAATTTTTCAAGTTTAGCTTCTGTTAGCTTTATTACTTTGTCATTTCAATATCCTCATTTCAAAAGAAGGAGGAGGAGGAGGTGAAGAAGTAGAGAAAAAGAAAGAGAAAAGAAGAAAATAGTTCTGTTGTCATGATAGTATCCCTCTGTTAATCTGGGATTCAATTTGAACAGATAATTGGCTGCATGTATAATTCATGTAGATAAGGATTGATGCACACAAAAATTACTTCAGTTGAGGATGAAAAATGGCTGTCAATGAAACTAACGTTAGTTAGCAGAAAATAACCCCCAGACATTAAAAGGGATATGATAAGAATGGTAATTTTTTCTCTTTTGGTATTTTTGATGAAAAAGAAGGTACTGAAATTCTTTCCAAGAACATCATTTTGGAACTATATGTCCAATCTCCAAACTTTTCAAGGTAATAATTTGACCCTGTAGGTTGTTATGTTTTTTTTTTTCATTTTGATTTCCTGAGCAGTCATAAAATACTTTATGTCCAGCATGGAATGAGCTGATCTAATACTCCAAAACCTGGTGTATGGAATCTAGTCTACCACTGGTGTACATTTGGCTGTCTGCAAAACTTGTTTCTTTTTGGGTCCTCTACACAATATGACCGTTTTCAGAGTGCATACTAAACAAGCAATAAGTAGTTCTGGATTAAATATAGGAATATTTCTGCCATTAGTCACATAATCTGTGAGGTGACACAACAGATAATCTCCACATAATCAAGTAATATCCATTATCAATTTAATTCAACTATCAATTATTGAATACTTAATGTCCACCAAGCATGGTGCATATGAGCTGGGGTTACCACAACAGTGAGTAAGGCAAAATAAGGCTGATATAGTTTAATCTACCTCCCTGAAATCAAAATTAATAAGGGTCAATGTCAAGATTCAAGATAATGTCTTTCAACAATGAAGCAATGGATTTGCTCATTATATTCATATTTAGATATTATATATTAATGTATTTTTACATTAGAGAGGTCATCACTGAGTTCGTTCAGTCACATTAACCACAAGTGCATGGAATATACATATTATATATGGATATCAAATATGTATGCATTTCATCAATATCCTATTAAAAATTAATGTGATTTCTCAAACATATTTAAAATGATTGGTATTCTCTACATAGGACAGTGTAATGGTTGAGACCATAGACTTTCCAGCCAGAAGGCCAAGTTTTTAATCCTGGCTTTGCTACTTAGTAGCTATTCTACCTTGGGCAATTTATTTAACTTCTCTGTGCCTTGGTTTCCTCAAGTATACAATTACTATACCTACTTTATTGGGTTGTCATGGGCATTAAATATATATATAAATATATATATATGTATGTGTGTATATATATGTATGTGTGTGTATATATGTGTATGTGTAGATATATGTGTATGTATATATATGTGTATGTATATATGTATGTGTGTGTATATATGTATGTGTATATATATGTATGTGTGTGTAATATATATGTATGTATGTGTATACATATAAGTGTGTGTGTGTGTGTGTATATATATATATGTATATATATATATTAAAATGGGGTCTCACACTGTCACCCAAATTGGAGTGTAGTAGCTCAATCTCAGCTCACTAAAATCTCTGACTCCTGGGTTCAAGTGATTCTCCCACTTCAGCCTCCCAAGTAGCTGGGACAACAGGCATGTGCCACCACACTGGCTAATGTTTTCTAATTTTTATTTTTTGTGGAGACGGGGTTTTGCCATGTTGTTCAGCCTGGTCTCCAACTCCGAGCTCAAGTGATCCACCTGCCTCAACCTCCCAAAGTGCTGAGATTAAAGGTGTGAGCCATCGTGCCCAACCCAAAGGTTTCTGATAAAGAACTCAGAAGTACCTAAGTGTGCTTCTTCTTCTTTCTTAGCTTTGTATTCAAATAAGTTTCTATTACCTAAATATTTTAGAGGAATCTGGACTTTTAAGGTGCTAAAGAAGAAAGTTATAGCTGGATATGTTCTCTACATGATGGAATAGGTAAGGCACACTCACAGTCTATCTATGTTTAATACAAAATTACTGTATAAAGACATGCATATTCAGGTACAGAGTACACAAATTTTTGTTGCATTAGTAAGATGGTCATAGATTCAACATATAAATGTGAAGAAAGTAGAATATATTTTCGTGGCTGGGATTTCAATTCTGTAGGTTTGATGAAAATAGGTGCCATCATGAATAGTCATTATATATGAGAAGAAAAATGTAATGAGAACCAAATGTTATGAACAATTTTATAGGTGAAAGCAATATTACATCATGCCTTTCCAAAGGACTACATAGGACAGGAATTGAATAAGTATGACAGTGTAAGAAGGTGAAAATGTTGGCCTAGTGTCTGAAGTTTTCCTATACTTCATCATAAATTGTGGAAATTACTGCACTCTATTTTACTTCCGTCTTCATAAGAAAGCAGATTCAAGCAAGTACAAAGTCAGATTGTACTCTTGTTATACTGTTACCTCAAATTACACTAAATTAACCTTTCTCATTTAGAATGCAATTCTTCATATGTAGAAACTTGCATGCCAGATTTAAATAGCAAGTTTGATTTTCTTCTTTTCTAATATTGGCTTAAGCTTTTTTCTAGTGGTAGTTAAGTGTAATGAAGAAAATGAAGATTGATATGACTGTATAACCTTTGGTATATTACTTAGCCTCTCTGAAGCTATTGTTTCTGCAAGATGGGTATAATAGTAATTATCTCTTAGAATGGTAGTGCAAGATGAAATTGTATTTTTGAAATACTAATCCATTTTTTCTCCTGATTTATAAGCTCCCAGTCAAGCATTTTGATACATTTTGCCTCAGTGGAAGGATGTGACAGGACATAAATCACATCACAAAATGAAGAATTCCTGGCTTTGGTTGCCAACCAAAAACTTTAGGAAAAAAGAGAAACACTGAGAGGAGAAACAAAGATTTTTGTTTATCCCTATATTTGTTACATATTGCTGCATAACAAATTATCCCCAAACATAGCAGTTTAGAATAACAATTTATTGTTTTACGGTGTCTGTGAATCAGTAAACTGCTGAGTGAAGGTTTTTCATAAGACTGTAATCAAGATGTCAAGTATGATCTCATCTAAGTTTGGCTATGAAGGGAGGAGGTGCCAAGACACCGGAATGACAAACGGCAGACAAATTCTCAAACCATTCAGTATGGTGCAGAAGTTGCGGCAAGGGTCACACTTGAGAAGCCTGCAAGGAGAAATGAGGACTATGTCACTAGCTTTGTGTACATATCAGACTGCCTAAGTGGATGGCTAGCACAGGGAAATGGATGTACCAAACTTCACTCACCTACACCATTCTCAGTAAACTCTTTGGTGCTTTGTAACCCCTGAGGGACTCAGATACAAGGTTGGGGAAATGGGAAAGAAGAAATCCTGCAATGACAGTGATTCAGTTTTGCCCTCCCTGGTAGGTGTGGGCCCACAAGGATAAGGTAGGTTAAATCATGGGGAAATAAGGAAGTTCTATTTCTTCCACACTTGGTTTTACAGATTAGCTTTACGTCCCACATATACAAAGGGCCTAGTTTATATCTTGAGACATTATAAATGTTTATTAAATGGTAGCTATTATTATTTTAATTATTTTCCTTACCAAATATCATTTAGAACACCTCAGAGAAATAATTCTTCCTATGCAGAGAACACAAGCTCTTTGAGAACCAGGAGTCTACATGTATGTTGGGAATATACGGAGCAATTCATTGAGATTGAAATCTGGCCCACTGCTGGTCATCTTCTCATACCTGTTTTCATAATGGCAGCTGACCTGGGGACATGCTACTCTTCTCATCAAGAAAATGGAGACTTTCATCCTCTCAGCAATATACTAGTTAGAAGTAGATGGTAGTGCAGAGATATTGCATTCACCAGTCCTCTTATTACGTAATATAGCTTTTTAGATTATTTTTTTTCACTGAATCGCAGAACAGAGTAAAATATATAAGTTGATAGATTAATTGTAATTGCTAAATAAGTACATTGGAAATGCTTAACCATTTACATCAGAAAATAATTGCAAATATTTACTGAGTAACTAACATGTGCCAGGCACTAGTCTAAGTGCTTCGTATATATTATTTCATTTAATCCTCATCACATCCTTACAAAGTCAATACCATTATTATCATGATTTTATAGATGAGAAAACTGAATCCTAAGTTCATACAGCTGGTAAGTAAATAAGTCAGTATCTGGACTCATACATTCTGACTCTGAAGCCTGTACGCTCAGTCACTTTCTCAAGAATAAGCTAAATAAGCATAGGATCAAAGTTGAAAAAACTCTTTGATTCAGATAGGGAGACTACTCAAAGTGCATTTGGTTCAGAGCTCTGCTACTGACTATCCAAATAGGTTTGTGCAAGTTATTTAATATTTGTTGACCTCATTTTTCTCATCTGTACGCTAGTACTTGTGTGCCATGTCTGTGGTAAGAATTTAAAAAGCAATACAGAGCGTAAAATGTATTATCAATTTTCTTAGATCAAATTTGTTGTTGTTATGTTATGTTATGATATGTTATGTTATGTTATGTTATGTTGTGTTGTTATGTTATGTTATGCTTTATGTCCGGGATTCTTAGATGATCAATTGAGATCATTTCAGTGAAAACATTTTGAAAATTATGTCATAGATAAATGGAAAAAAACTATATTGGTTACCACTACCAGTATAATTAGCTAAAATTTGTAATGTACCAGGCACTGAGCCAGATAATTTTATTCATGAGCTAAAAAAACATTCAAGAATTTTTAAAAACTATAAAGTAAGTACAGTTCTATAGATAAGAAAAGTAAGCCCACAGAAGAGATAGGCAGCATACTCACAGTTACAACTAGGAAGTGCTAGATTATGGAGACACCCTCAGATACAGTTATTTCTAAAACTATGCACTTCATATCATAAAACACTATAGAGTGGGAATTGATCAATGAGAACACATGGACACAGGAAGGGGAACATCACACACCGGGGTCTGTTGTGGGGTGGGGGGAGGGGGGAGGGATAGCATTAGGAGATATACCTAATGTTAAATGACGAGTTGATGGGTGCAGCACACCAACATCGCACATGTATACATATGTAACAAACCTGCATGTTGCGCACATGTACCCTAAAACTTAAAGTATAATAAAAAAAAAACACTATTGAAAACACACTACTTCAAGCAGTTTAGAGTCATTGCACTTGTGCCCAAAATAGCTCTATTTTTAAGGAAACAGCCAGTTACTTTAGCTGGTAAAGTGATATTTAATGCTAGTGATTTCTATTTTAATAGTCACTACATTTTAGGTAGGGCTTGATGAACTTAGAGAAGGGGAAGGGGGTTACTACAACCCCTGAAAGAAATAAAATCTTTTACTCTTTTATTTTATATTTTATTTTATTTTATTTTATTATACTTTAAGTTTTAGGGTACATGTGCACAACGTGCAGGTTAGTTACATATGTATACATGTGCCATGCTGGTGTGCTGCACCCATTAACTCGTCATTTAGTATTAGGTATATCTCCTAATGCTATCCCTCCCCCCCCACCAACAACAGTCCCCAGAGTGTGATGTTCCCCTTCCTGTGTCCATGTGTTCTCGTTGTTCATTTCCCACCTACGAGTGAGAACATGCGGTGTTTGGTTTTTTGTCCTTGCGCTAGTTTACTGAGAATGATGATTTCCAATTTCATCCATGTCCCTACAAAGGACATGAACTCATCATTTCTTATGGCTGCATAGTATTCCATGGTGTATATGTGCCACATTTTCTTAATCCAGTCTATCATTGTTGGACATTGGGGTTGGTTCCAAGTCTTTGCTATTGTGAATAGTGCCGCAGTAAACATACGTGTGCCTGTGTCTTTATAGCAGCATGATTTATAAAAGATGTTATACAATGATCATGTTATTTCATCCATCTATTCTTTCATCAATCCATTCATACATTCCTTCAATAAATATCTGTAAATCAGACTAGTCTGCCCTGATAATCTGCATTGCTGAAAGATGACTCTACGTAGCACCAGAACAAGATATATCTGAGTTCTAATGGCAGCCTCAAAGCTTCCCATTTGTGTGAAATATAAAAGTCACATAACTTCGACATTTAAATAATAGTAGTATTTGTCATACATAGTTATGAGTACTAAATGTGATATTTTATGTAGAACTCTTAGCACAGTGCCTGGCAAATGACAAGCACATAGTAGTGCTTACTAATTTTCATCTTATCACAAATATTCTCCAATTTATGTTAAAAATACTTTTATTATAAAAGTTCACTGTGTCTTAATTGGTTCTCTGGAAATAGAAAAACTATGTCCTTAGACATAGTTGGTTATCTGGAAACAGAAGGACTTTTTCTTAGAAGCAAATTATAAACATTTCTCGGATTCCTAGGTTACACTGCCCAATTCCATTAAGGCCATCATGGAATTGTATACGTGTTATTTATCATGTTTCAGCCAAGATACAGGTCAGGGGTCTTCAGAGCCCCAGGTAAAAGGCTGGGAGAAACAGTGGTGGGGATAACAGTTGAAGGGAAGAGTTGTAACTATGTAGCTACATAAGAAGGGGAATGCAATCATTAAAATTAAAGACTAGATTTGAGTAAATTGATTTATTTGATATTAATAATTTATTGAAGAAGCAGAAGTAGAACTACAAAAAAAAAAAAAGCTAAAATGAAGGTTGGGTTGAAAGTGGAAAGTCAGTCCAGATGCAAGACGCCGGATTCTAAGAATAAGGCCAGGGGAAACAAGGATGGGAGAGGCTAGGCTGGGAAAGAAACCAATGAGAAGACAAGAAGACCTGCCCTTTTCTGCGGTCCGACAGGAGAGAAGTCCTACATCTCATTGGACTTTTTCAACTACATTTGTACTTTGATGTTTTATTCCTGCTTTTGAGGCTGGATAGCTATGCAATAATTAGGTCAAGGAAGACTGTATACGTCCTGCTAAGACATTTGGACTGAATTCTGAAGACCATGAAGAGTCAGTAAAGGAATATAACCTAGGGAGTCAGCAATAAAATATTAGTCTCGGTTGTTGCAGACTACTTTAAATGCAGAGTTAATGTCACATCCTGCTTCCAGGCAACTGGACAAAATACTGTAACTCGAAGCTTTCACTTGGAATCATTTAGTATTTTTCACTTGTAATGAAGCAGTCACAAAAAGATAAACATTTCGTGTATTAACATAAAAATCTCTTGGGTGATGTTATAAAACAAAGTATTTATTAACAACATAGCTGTATTATTTTTAACCAGCTGGGATGCATCATTCATTAATTCTCTTTGCCATTTTTGGAGATCACCAGACATAGATGTCCATGGCAGCATTTCTCTTGGGCTAAACACTTTAACATATAATGTAAAAGCTTTTTATAGTGGAATGTAGGTTTAGCTAGAGTGTCCACTCAGCACTAAGATATGCGGGGATTTTTTTTTTCTCCTATATTAAATCAAATTTGTTGACATGTTGCTCCATAGAGTTTTTAAAGCCTGATGTCTTCCTAGATGTATTATAAACTCTGCAGAGGATCCTGAACCTCAGAGAGCACTACTTGCCATGTTGCTCTATTTCTAAAGTGGATATTCAATAACTTCATCTCCCTGGAAGGAGCTGGCACTATGGAAATTAGACTATTTTGCTTGACCAGTTAGAGGACAATGGAAAGATGTTTACAGAGTCCAACATGCAATAATTGATTGTTTAAGCATTTTCTTTTCCCACCTATCAGGAGAATATAAAAGTTAGAAACGAGGCCGGAGTAGTTGTTCAATCCACAGTGCTATCTCTATACTGACAGGTGTTCTTCCCTCAGAAAACAAAAGAGGATTACATTTCTGAACATCTGAATTTTCAAAAGATCAGAATTTTGTCATGTTCTAAGATATATTTCAGTTTATATGTTTCCCAAACATTCCAGCCTTGTATGAAAAAGTATGCTTAAAATAATTAAAATGTCTTCTGATTCTTTGCAGCCATAATCAATGACAGCAAATGTTGCCTGTACCAGTTTGTTCTTCCTGTTAGAATGCATTATCACAAACCTGGTGGCTTAACCAATACAAATGTATTAGCTTAAAGTTCTGTATATCAGAAATCTGACAGATTTCACTAGGCTAAAGTCAAAGTATCGGCAGGACCACCTTCCTTTCTTGAAAATCTAGAAGAGATTCTGTTTCCCTGACATTTCCAACTTCTAGGGGCCACCCTCACCCCTTGGCTCATGGTCCTCTTGCTCTATCCTGAAAGACAGCAGTGTAGCATATTCAAATATCCCTCTCTCTGAGCCCTGCTTCTCTCACATCTCTTTCCCCAACTGACCCTTTTACCTCTCTCTGATAAAGACCCTGGGTTTACACTGGGCCTCCCTGGATAATCCAGGATAATCTCCTATCTCAGCCTCCTTAACTGTATCTGTTCTCATCACTTGCTTTAATTTCTCCCTCAGTGACCAGCTGTTGCCTGCACAGGTTTCCCCCGACTAGTGTTCTCCTTCTGTTTCTATGAAGAATGAACAAGTAATTAAGTTTGATAGATGTAGAGCGAGAAAGAGAGAAAAGGAAAGAGGAGAGAGACTGAAGCAGGATTCTGGGAAAAGTCTGAGATGACCTGTGTGGTGAGTGAGTGATATCCATGTTGCCCATTTAAGGGATGGTATCGCTTGCCTCTGTTTTTCAGATGTGTTCAGGAGAGTTTATTCTGCTGTTCTAACCCCACTCAACTGTTCATAACCTCTTCCTTGAATTTCATCCTCATTATTTGTTCTGTTCTTATATGCATGCTTTCCCCCTGCTCCATGGAATGCCCTTCCCTCACTTCCCTCCTTTCCAGAATCCCTTTCAAACATCTATTCTTAATGAATACATTCTCACCTTTTCACTCCAAACCAATAAATCCTTCCTTTATGCTCCGATGAAATTGTGTTCATGTTAAAACACTTTCAGCTCCATCAGAATTAGTCGCTTGTGTTTATGTCTTTGCCTGTTAAACTGTGAGTTCCTCAAGTCTTCCATCCCAGCCCATATCACAGTCCCTTGTATAGAGTATATTGCTGGGGAAACAAACACATAGTTTGTTTACTAGCCAACATGGAGAGTCAAGGGGCTGTGCTGGCCAGATGCAATGAACACTCCTGGTTCTGGGCTCTGACTATCACAACTCTGTTGCTTTTCATTTGTGAAAAGTCTGCAGGAAATACCTAATATAGATGAATTAATGAAGGTAGAAAATGATTCGGTATTATCATTTTAGTGCTTATTTTCCTCATCACCTGTAAAGGGAACCTCAACAATATTAACAGCCACCATTTAATGGGGGCTGTATGAACCACATTTTTGTGTACTTTGTATGAAACCACTTAATCAGTGCTAAACTTGCCTTATCTTATTTACAATTCCAAATAGCTCTATGAAGTAGGTATTCTTCTTATCTACATTTGACTGTGAGGAAACCAATACTGAAAAGTTGTTTTGCCTAAGATCATCATGCTACCATCAAATGTCAGAACTGAGCTCTGAACCCCTACCTAACTGATCTCCTTAGCCTCTATGCAATACACTTCCTAAGTTCACTGCTTTTGCTGTCAATGTGGTTTATAAAACCTTGTCCCATTCCTGATCTTGAAGGGACAGAGTAATATAATGGTTCATAACCCAGGCTTGAAGTCAGAAAGGAGGATTAAAATATCGGACTCCTTTACTTAGAATGTGAACTCTTTGCAAAAGTTACTTACCTTGCTTGAAGCTCAGCTTCATTATTTTCAAGAATAGGAATTTTAAAAATAATTGGAATAATATTTTCTAACTCAAAAGTTTATTGTGATGAATAAATGAGATGATACACATAAAATATTTATCAAACTACCATGCTATATTCCTCCTAGTTTTCCTGTGAGGAGTAACTTAGATAATATATCTAGGAAATAGGAATTTACAATGGCAGTAGAAATTAAATAGTAATATATATGCTCAATATGTTATAATAATGTATAATATATGATATTAAACAATATAGAAAGATAAACGTGGTCTTTCTCATTGGGGAAAAAACTATTTACTTATCAAATATACTTTATTTGAGAGGGAAGCTTTCACTTGGTTTATTCATTGCAAATTTCAAAGCAGCATAATCTAAAAGAATAGCATTTTGTTTTATTTGAAAATTAGCACCATTGTTTTTGCCGTAAGGGGGACATGAACATAAGACACAAATTCTTACCCAAGTCCCATTATACACAAGGCCCTCAAAACATCCCAAATTAAATAAATCACATATGTAATAGACAGACAGGACTCTCATCATAAAGCAGCATACATATTGCAGAAGAGGTGAAAACAGTTGACACAGCAAATCTAAGACATTTGCTATCAAGAACAACTTGGACGGGGAACTCACATAGCAGACTCCAAGGCATGGATCACCTCAATATGTCCTAGAGAATCAACCTTTTTTCATTTACTCTAAGCTTTCTTAATACCACAGTGTGGTGAGACAGCTAATTAAAATGTATCAACTTACAAAATATAAAAAGATAGATCAAGACAAAGAGATAATAACTATAGCAAAGAAAACGTAGTTAGGGCTAAAGTTAGCGATAAGAAAATAAGATGGCCTACCCTAAAGTTATATGCTATTACTAAAGATAAGTTATAATTTTTTCTTTGAACATCTCAGTATTCATAGTTAAGAGAAAAAATAAGGTTTACATAATCAAAAAATAAAATCATATAAAGCAGTTGCTCAGGTGAACCATAACTCCTCCTGGCACTAAGGGGTCTGAGAGAAACCTGTGTGGATCCACTTGATAAGGTCACTGTATGTTGTTGTGGATATAATCCTTTACAGTATCCATGCAGTAAATGTCTTGGTGAATTTCATATTACTACTTTGGATGCCCAATTTCAAAGTATTACAAGTACATGACACCAGTGCATGGTTCAATAAAAGCAATTTGATAGAGCCCAAATAAGTGTGTTCAACTTCTTCACCCTCTGATGGCTGGTTTGATTCAGGAATGGCTCAAGAATAGCTGGAGTACATTGAAACTCCAAACTGCACTCTGCTGAATCCCATAATTCCTTTCAAGATAACAGAGCTGGAGGGTGGCTAGGTGCGTGGATCCCTACCCCTGCTTTAAAAAGAGTAATTCTGCTTTTGTTTGTGTTAATACCGGGGTCCCACATAATATTTAATTTGAAAACAGAATGTGGTCTTCTTTTTTTCTTGAAAAAACTGTAAATAACTAGTTTAGAGGAATGTATAAGTTTTCAGGAAACCTTCCAGTGTGAATGGCATTTGTTACAGCTCAGTTTTTAAAAACTATTTATTCCTATCTTTTGTTTTCTTAAGCTTTCTTTTCCTTTCAAAGAATTTATTTTTATATTCTTAATTTCAATATTACTTTTATTCAAAATCAAATTCAATTGAAAAATTATTTCAGGGGCCGTGTGCAGTGGCTCACGCTTGTAATCCCAGCACTTTGGGAGGCCAAGGCTGGCGGATCATGAGGTGGGGAGATTGAGACCATCCTGGCTAACATGGCGAAACCCCGTCTCTACTAAAAATACAAAAAATTAGCCGGGCGCGGTGGCGGGTGCCTGTAGTCCCAGCTACTCGGGAGGCTGAGGCAGGAGAATGGCGTGAACCTGGGAGGTGGAGCTTGCAGTGAGCCGAGATAGCGCCACTGCACTCCAGCCTGGGCGAAAGAGTGAGACTCTGTCTCAAAAAAAAAAAAAAAAAAAATTTCAATAATTCTGTTTATAAAACGTGGTTATTGCAATGATTCAAATATCATAGACAATTCAGTAGTATCTTGCCACTTAATTTTACCAACTTAATGAAACTTCTTTGTTATGGTACGTAGACTTACATATGTTTCATTTTGCTTATAAAAACTTGAAAATTTTTTACATATTTGCATGTGTTTATATAAATATATGGAGACATACATACACCCACTTACTATGCACACATTCACAAAAACACAATTCTTAACATGCTCTTTCTGATTAACATAAGAATCATTTTGAATACATATGTGTAGTTGTATGCATATATATACATAATCTTTTATATTCTTTTTTATAGGTGCATAGTAATTCAAATTATAGAAGTAATATACTTTTTTCAAACATAACACTGTTGATATGCGTTGATATTTCCAGGATATATGATTTTTTTTTTTTTTGGTATTACAAAACCATGCAGCTATAAACATCTTATTTATTCTTCACCCACTGAATCTTCATTTCTTTTTCTTTTTCTTTTTTTTTTAGACGGAGTCTTGCTCTGTCCCCCAGGCTGGAGTACAGTGGCATGATCTTGGCTCACTGTAAGCTCCGCCTCCCAGGTTCATGCCCTTCTCCTGCCTCAGCCTCCTGAGTAGCTGAGACTACAGGTGCCCGCCACCATGCCCGGCTAATTTTTTTGTATTTTTATTAGAGACGGGGTTTCACCGTGTTAGCCAGGATGGTCTTGATCTCCTGACCTCGCGATCCGCCCGCCTTGGCCTCCCAAAGTGCTGGGATTACAGGTTTGAGCCACCGTGCCTGGCCTGAATCTTCATTTCTAAGGGTGAAATTATCAGACCAAAATGGCATGAACATTTATTTTAATAAATACTTCTTGAATATTTTCTACCAATACTGCCATTAATGCATGGTCCTTGTAAGAGTTAAAGAAAGAGGAAAGAAACACAAAACATGGCTAGCAGTTAAAGACAGATTTACTTTAAACAAAACCTGAGAGGCACTCCTGGCCAATTTCGGTCAGGAGCACTTTCCCTTACAGACTAAGAGAATATATTGGTTTTAGGGTGAGGGGGCTTATTACAAGCTTGGAATGTTTATGTGTGTGGAGAAGGTTATGGCGGGGTTGGAATCTCTCTGGGCAGAGGGGAGGTTATCTTGGGGCAGACATCTTCCCAGCCCTGAGTGGGGTTTGTCTTGGGACTAGCATGTCTCTCGTCAGGGAAGAATGTGGAATAATTCCGGTCGGAGATGTTATTTGTGGTTTATGCTCATGCTGACCTTAGCCATTAGGCTGATACCCTATGGATTTAGGCAGTTTTTTATTAAGGTGAACTTTAGAATGAGGGGCTTGTCCAAGATGGCGATGCTCCTGCTCTGTCAGTCCTAACAGCAGTGTATAAATGTTTTTATTTTCTCATCACCCACCCCCATCAACAAATATCATCTGTCTCATTTAAAAAATTTTTCTTAGTCAAATTATTTTAATTTTAATTTTTATTGTTTACTCCTAGTAAAGATGTACATATTTCATGTTTTCTTCTCTTAAATGTAACACAATAATAAAATACATAATGCAAAAACTACCAGAAATACAAGAAGAATCACACATTATTGCAATTACTGTGGAAGACTTTAATAAATCTCTTTAAAACGTTATCAGGTTAACTAGATTTTAAAGATTTGTATTATCAATAATCACCTGTATGTGTGTGTGCATACTTTGTACCTTACAAATAGAGACTACACCTTCTCATATGCTATGTAGCCTTTATAGAAACCATCACCATTTGACAACAGGTGGACAATAGATTGCTTGTATTTAAATTTTCTGCTAAGAATCTGAAAAGTGGATATTGCATTCTGCATATTCTTCATCTTAAACACCACAGAGATCAACACACTAGAGCCAGTCGAGTTTCTTCTGAGAAGGATATGCTGAGGATATGGCTTTAGCTATAAAATACTATGGCAATAGGCATGTCTATTTGTTTTCTGTTGCCGTGTAACAAATTAACAGAATTTTAGCAGCTTAAAATAATAAACATTGAAATAAATGTCTCACAGTTTTGTAGGTAAGAAATGCAGGCAGAATTCAGACTGGTTCTTTACTTTAGGTCTCATAAGGCCAAATTCAAGGACTTTCTTTTAGGAATATGAAACAGAAAATTCATACTAAGTGATATTGTATATGACCAAGTATAAAAATTACTTAGTTTTTATTAATTAGCTAGGGTTAGCCAAGGCCTAAGAGTAAATGTGACCTCTCTTCCTTGCATTTGCATTATACATATGTGATTCTCTCAAGAATTCTTACACTCCTACTTGAATCACGTTCATTTGCTCTAGAGAATTTGGAAGAGTACTCAGCTACCATGATGGGAAAGAGAAAATGAACATCAAGAGAAGAGATTCTTGTTTTAATTTAATTTTTTACCAAACTCAGAATATGTAAAGTTCCAGAAGGTATCTTTCTTCCTCTCTCTCTCTCTCTCTGTCTCTCTCTTTCTCCTTCTCTCTCTCTCACATACATACATACATACATACATACACACACGTATATACACACGTGCACACACACACACACACAGAGTGCTCACCTTTCCTGCTCCATTTTATTAAAATTATCTAAAAAACCACTTGAAACATGTTTATCTTTCTTTTCCTCCTAGCATTTAACTCTACATTTCTATGCTTTTTATTTTTTCTTATTTAGATATCTTCCACTGACTTGCTACCATGGAAGGTAAGTTTTATAGTCTCTCACTGCACTTCTGGCCTGATCCCACACAAGCACATTTTTCTCCCCATAACTCCACAGTAAAATAATTTCACAATGTGTTTTCATTAATATTCAACCTTTTTATTATTATGCATATGCCATATTACTCACAGATTAACCATGAAATAATATACAATAATTACATTGAGTTTATTGCATAACTTTTCTTTCACCCACTAGCTAATAATTGTCTCCTTGTTGTTTGTCTAGTATCTGCCATTAACTCATCCTCAAACTCTCTACTAGAATGATACCTCTCCTTACAACAAATTTAAATATATCAAGTAATGTATTATTTTATTTCTATCTCTTCTCAGAGATATCCTTCTTGGAGCCCTTGGTGGTTCAGGCCTAATCTGAAATAGTCGTATAAGTCAGCTGCAGAGGTTTCATCCTGATAACTCCCTCTATTACCATTCCAGGCATTATTTTTATCTCTTTTTCAATATTTTTTAACTTTTAATTTTTGTGGATACATAGTAGATGCATATATTTTGGGGGCATGTGTGATGCTTTGATACAGACATGCAGTGTGAAATAAGCACATCATACAGAATGGGGTATTCATCCCCTCAAGCATTTATACTTTGAGTGACAAATAATTAAATTATGCTCCTTAAGTTTTTTAAAAATATACAATTAAGTTATTCTTGACTATGGTCATCCCGTTGTGCTATCAAATAGTAGGTCTTATTCATTCTTTCTAACTATTTTTTGTATGCGTTAACCATTCCACTTCCCTCTCATCACCGCACTGCCCTACCTAGCCTCTGTTAACCACCAGTCTACTCTGTGTTCAAGAGTTCCATTGTTTTGATTTTTAGATCCCACAAAAAAGTGAGAACATGTGATATTTGTCTTTCTGTGCCTGGCTTATTTCACTTAACGTAATGATCTTCAGTTCTACCCATGTTGTCGAAAATGACTGGGTCTCATTCTTTTTTTTGGCTGAGTAGTACTCCATTGTGTATATGTACCACATTTTCTTTATCCATGTATCTGTCAATGGATACTTAGGCTGCATCCAAATCTTGGCTATTGTGAATAGTGCTTCAACAAACGTAGTAGTGCAGATATCTCTTTAACATACTCATTTCCCTTCTTTTGGGTGTATATCCAGCAGTGGGATTGTTGGGTCATGTGGTAGCTCAATTTTTAGGTTTTTAGGAAACCTCTAAAATGTTCACTATAATGGTTGTACTACCTTACATTCCCACCAACAGCCTATGAGGGTTTCTCCACCTCCTCGCTGGCATTTTTTATTTATTACCTGTCTTTTGGATATAAACCATTTTAATGAGGGTGAGATTACATCTCATTGTAGTTTTGATTTGCATTTCTCTGATAATCAGTGATGTTGATCACCTTTCCATATGACCGTTTGCCATTTGTACGTCCTTTTTTGAAAAATGTCTACTCAAATATTTTGCCCATTTTTTGATCAGATTGTTCGGTTTTTCCCTATAGAGTCGTTGTAGCTCCTTACCTGTTCTGGTCACTAACCCCTTGTTAGATGGGTAGTTTGCAAATACTTTCTCCATTCTGTGGGTTGTCTCTTCACTTTCTTGGTTGTATCCATTACTGTGCAGAAGTTTTTTTAACTTGATGTGATCCCATTTGTTATTTTTGCTTTGGTTGCCTGTGCTTGTGGGGTATCACTCAAAAAACGTTTGCCCAGCCCAATGTCTTAGAGAGTATTCCCAATAATTTTTTGCAGTATGTTCATAGTTTGAGGTCTTTAATCCACTGTGATTAGATTTTCCTATGAGGTAGGAGATATGGATCAAGTTTTATTTGTCTGTATATGAATAGATATCCAGTTTTCCTAGCATCGTTTATTGAAGAGATTGTCTTTTTCCCTGTGTATGCTCTTGGTCACTTTGTCAAAAGTGAGTTTACTGTAGGTGCGTGGATTTGTTTCTGGGCTCTCTATTCTATTCTGTTGGTTATCTGTTGTCTGTTATTATCCCCTGGAATAAACGTTCTATCCCTGTCTCTTTCTCCACCTACTCTTTAAGGCCAATAACTCTTAGATTTGCTTTTTTAAGGCTATTTTCTAGACTCTGTAGGATGCTTTGTTGTTTTTCCCTTAAGAGTGGTAAGGTCCCCAGCCCCCGGATGGTTCCAGAAACACTGTCCGGGAATCAGGAGCTCGTCCCCTGATTTCCTTTACGACCCGAAGTCCTTTAACACCCAATTTCCTATGTTCGAGATTTTCAGGCACCTAAGCCCTCATTGTTGCAGAGGAATAGTTATATTTGTAAATTTCAATATTACTTAATCGGAAAAAGTATTCAATTGTAGATGACATATTTGTAAAATTTGTGTAACTGGAGCAATGTGAATCACACATTTGTTGAATGTTAGAGGACAAGAAGAGTGCTTTTGATCTCTTGTCTAGAGATGTCTGTGTCTTAAACTACCTCAGAATGTCATGATGAAAAGTTAGCTGTCTATGAAACAGTTTATTTGGAATAACATGTTTATATAAGGACAGAGCTTTGTGTTAGAAAATTGTGTTTTCGATTTTTATTCTCTTTGCTCAATTTTGGAATTAAAAAGCTGCATCTCTTGCCTCAGTTCCCAGTCTTTAAAACGTTGCTAATTCTGATTCTCACTCTACTGAGATTACTGTTAGTGGATGT
Organism: Pan paniscus; assembly: GCF_029289425.2. Lineage (NCBI taxonomy): Eukaryota > Metazoa > Chordata > Mammalia > Primates > Hominidae > Pan > Pan paniscus. The sequence continues at coordinate 142,270,990 of NC_073272.2, forward strand.
CAAGAATGACATGAGACAAATGAAAACATTTACAATCCTTGAGGTGTTGCTATAAAGAATGGATATTTAATTAATTCAGAAGACAGCTTGGACACATTTCTGGCTTTTGATGGCCTATTAGGTAGGGCAAAATGCTATGCCTCTGTGACAGGAAGACCCAACTTTAAAGACCAAAGTTTTTATTTCTCTTAGTAAACAGTCCAGAGTAAGACACACTTCTCTGTTCCATTTAGTTACATTGGAGGTTAGGCTACCTTTTATTTATTTGCCATTCTCCCTGGGTATTGTATATATTGGCATAGTTGAAATTGCTTTGCAGGTATGTCTGTGTTCTAGCCCACAGGAAGATGAATGAGCATAAAGAAATTCATTTCCAATGTTTTAAGACCCAGTCATAGAAGTAGCATGCTATCCTCTTCCATTTATATGAAACCCTAATATTATGGATGAAGGGCAGAATGGCTACTCTGGTAAACCTGGGCGTGGGTAGTTGAGTGGGGATGAGAAAAGACCATCAGAGTAGTGAGAATGATCTAGTACTTTTCAGAACACTGCTTAGGGTCCAGCTCAGAGTTGTTTTGTCTCCCCAAGGAAAGTCCTTGGTTACTGTCTTCCTTCTCTAAAGTGAAAATAGATTACTTTTCTCCAGAAGCAGACATATGAAGTTTCTTCTCAGAGGTTTAGCTGCTTTCAATATATCAGCAACGTATTTTTAAAATCTAGAGGAAAACATTTTTCTTTCACCTCACTAAATGAGTCATTTTCTTATACTGGTTCTTGCAAGTTTGCTCAGCTCTCCTGCACATTTTCTGAGGAAACACAAAATGTTCAAATCTCTCATTGCAACAATTGGTCATCCTACAATGAAATCAGGAAATAAGAGGTGTTGTTTGTATCATATTTCCAGTCTTTGGTGACAATCACATTTCTCAATTATCATCTCGATTTGTGGACCATAATGGAAATGGAAATACAGCATTTACATGCATTGTACGTTTCAAATTTTGCAGGTCGCTTTAACTTTTGGAAGCTCATATAATTTTTTAAAAAGACTTGATTTTAAAAAGTATTTATGCTTTTCAAAAAATGACTGACTTACAATACTAACAGCTTGAATTATTCAAGTGCCTCAGTTTCAATTCGACCCCATGTCGTGATGTTAGTACAGCTTGACATGATCATGTGAAATCGGTAATAATGTGTTGCTGACCTAGCAATATGGTGGAACATCTGAGAGAACATTGACAGTTTTCCAAAACCTTCCTGATTACACATTCATTTCCCTTTTTAATATGCCTCTGCTTAGAGAGCTTGAAAAAAGTTTGTTTTTAATTTTCGTGTTTTTTTTTTGGCAAGCTGGCCAATAGTTTACAAACATTTTCCAAATAATAGTTCTTTCTGCATTGCTTTCAGCACCTAGGATTACAGAGGCTGTTACTTTATAATGCTCTACGATGTTTTTAGCATTTGCATGTCTATTCATCGTATCAATTGTAAATTACAAGCTCTTGAAAATCAAGGATTTATTATTTATTTGTATTTTTCCTCTAATAGCGTTAAATACATTTCTGAGCATACAGAAATTATTAGATAAACACTTTTTATGTATGTGTGAATGAATGAATAACCATAACCAGTGAGTATGCCTGGATATAGCAGACTGAATCTGTGAATTCAGGCTTCCCTTGGCTTCCAAAATTATTGAGATGCTAAAAAAAATAATAAAATAAAATGAAGTTTATATATATAACTGAGGCCAGACACGGTGGCTCAAGCCTGTAATCCCAGCACTTTGGGAGGCTGAGGTGGGCGGATCACATAGGAAATCAAGGCCATCCTGGCCACATCGTGAAACCCCCCTCAACTAAAAATACAAAAATTAGCTGGGTGTGGTGGCACGTGCCTGTAATCCCAGCTGCTCAGGGGCCTGAGGCACGAGAATTGCTTGAACCCAGGGGACAGAGGTTGCAGTGAGCCGAGATCGTACCATTGCACCCCAGCCTGGCGATAGAGTGAGACTCCGCCTCAAAATATATGTATATGTGTATATGTATATATGTATATATGTGTGTATATGTATATATGTATATATGTGTGTATATACGTATACGTATATATGTGTGTATATACGTATACGTATATATGTGTGTATATACGTATACGTATGTGTGTATATACGTATACGTATGTGTGTATATACGTATACGTATGTGTGTATATACGTATACGTATATGTGTATATACACGTATACGTATATGTGTATATACACGTATATGTATATGTGTATATACACGTATACGTATATGTATATGTATACATATATGTGTATATGTATATATACATATACATATATGTGTGTATGTATATATACATATATGTGTGTATGTATATATACATATATGTGTGTATGTATATATACACGTGTGTGTATGTATATATACACGTGTGTGTATGTATATATACACGTGTGTGTGTATATACACGTGTGTGTATATACACGTGTGTGTATATATACATATGTGTGTGTATATATACATATGTGTGTGTATATACATATATGTGTGTGTATATATACATATATGTGTGTATATACATGTGTGTGTATATATACATGTGTGTGTATACATATATGTGTGTATATGTATACATACATGTGTGTATGTATATATGTATACATACATGTGTGTATGTATATATGTATATATACATGTGTGTATGTATATATGTATATATACATATATGTATGTGTATATATACATATACACATATATGTACATGTGTATCTATACATATACAAATATATGTACATGTGTATATACATATATACACATATATGTACATGTGTATATATACACATATACACATATATGTATATGTGTATATATACATATATGTATACGTATATATACATATATGTGTATATATACATATATATGTGTATATATACGTATATATACATATATGTGTATATACATATATGTGTATATATGTGTATATATACATATATGTGTATATATGTGTATATATACATATATGTGTATATGTGTATATATACATATATGTGTATATATGTGTATATATACATATATGTGTATATATGTGTATATATACATATATGTGTATATATGTGTATATATACATATATGTGTATATATGTGTATATACATATCTGTGTATATACACATATATACATATATATGTGTATATATACATATATATGTATATACACATATATATACATATATGTGTGTATATACATATATACACATATATATACATATATGTGTGTATATACATATATGTATATACACATATATATACATATATGTATATACACATATATATACATATATGTATATACACATATATATACATATATGTATATACACATATATATACATATATGTGTATACACATATATATACATATATGTGTATATATACATATATATGTATATATACATATATATACGTATATATATATAAAACTGAGTGTGAAAGAAATGGAAATTCAAAAATAAGAGAGAAATCCAGCAAGAGAGAATGAGAGCAAAATAAAGAGGAAGATATTAAGAGGGAAAAAGAGATAGAGGAAGAAAGGGAGAGAGGGAGAGAAGAAAAGAAGGATAAAAAGAGAGAACGAGAGAGAGAGAGAGAAAAAGACAGCAAAATCAGAGCAGAGTAGGAGATGGGTGATGATGCTGTAGCGGCTCCAGTGGCCTATAAACTGACTAGAATCTTTAGCCTTTATTGTATGGCGCCGGAGACTCAAATGAACAATATGTGTCACCTATTCCTCTGAAAGGAATGCTTCTTGTGAGTTACACCTTGATGAGGAGGTTTTTCCTTTCTGGTTCCATTTCTACCCAAGGTATCACAGACCTCCACCTTCTATTCGGGGGCAGGGGAGTATACATACATGCAGAGCTATTGGAAGGTATTGTTTATGTGTGATGAGTTAATGGGATACCCACACTCAAAGGTAGCTTAATGCTTAGTCCGTTACACAATATTAAATCATATAGTCCACGTATGTATGTGATTATTTGTTTAATGATCATCTCTGCCACTGTATTATGAGATCCTTGATGCGATCCACACAAAATCTTGCGTATAATTACAGGGCGTTGAGATACTCTCTGAAGACAATCTGTTCATTGAACAGATATTAACTAAGCAGTTACTATGTGGTAAGCTCTATACTTTGCAGTGGGTTATAGGAGTAAGCTGCTCCTACCTGGCTCTTGATCTTATGTCATTTTCCTTATTCTTACCTTATTATAATAATTAGTGTGCCATCATATTTCCACCTGTGAAATGATGACCTGCTTGAGAGTTAAAATCTGGACCTAGCAGAGTTTAGCACATGGCTACAGAAGAAGAAAGTTGCACTTTTTAATGATTTAGCACACGAAGAAAATACTGACATTTCAAGTAAATTAGCTATTTTTTATTTTTGGTAAATGTCACATAACCCACCCACCCCAACCAGATGATAAGTGGGTGGTACAAATTGCTGCCCAAATAAGTTAATAAATGAGTAATATTTAATGAATAATCATTCTAGGAAGCTGGAAACCTAATTTCTTATCAACCTAGAAAATAGAGACTTTACACTCACACAACCTCAGTGAATTTCATGGCAACACAAACAATGATAGATTTTTTTTAATTTTAAATTTTTATTTTTCATGGGTATTTTTGGGGTATATGAGATACTTTGATACAGGCAAGCAGTGTAAAATAAGAACATCATGGTACACAATGTATCCTTTATAGTGTATCCATCATACTACACACTGTATCCCTAATAAAAAGCATTTATACTTTGTATTACACACCATCCAATTATACTCTTTTAGTTATTTTAAAATATACAATTAAATTATTATTGAGTATAGTCTCCCTGTTGTGCTAACAAATACTAAGTCTTAATCATTCTTTCTATTTTTTTTTTGTACCCATGAACCATCCCCACTACCCTCTCACCATTCCCTATCTCCCCTGGTCTGGTAAACATCCATCTACTTCCTATCTCCATGAGATTATTTTATTTTATTTTTTTTTAGATCCCCCAAATAAGTGAGGACATGTGATGTTTGTTTTTCTGTGCCTGTCTTATTTCACTTAACATAATGATCTCCAGTTCCATCCATGTTGTTGCAAATGACTAGATTTCATTCTTTTTATGGCTGAATAGTACTCCATTGTTTCTCCAGGACTGGTCCCTGGTACCTTCTTTAGTTCATTTAGTGAGGTCATTTTTTCCTGGATTGTCTTGATACTAGTAGTGGTTCATCTGTGTATGGGCATTAAAGAGTTAGATAATTATTCTAATCTTCACAGTCTAGGCTTGTTTGTGCCTGTCTTTGTTAGGATGGATTTCCATGTATTTGAAGAGACTTGGGCCCCAAGCCCAATAACACTGTGATTCTTGCAGATGCATGGAAGTACCACCTTGGTCATCTTGGATAAGACCTGGAAGAATTTCTCTGGATTACCAGGCAGAGACTCTTGTTCTCATCCCTTACTTTTTCCCAAACAAATGGAATCTCTCTCTCTGTCTGTGCTGAGCCCCCTAACTCTAGGTGTGGGGTGACACAAGTACCCCTGTGGCCACTACCACTAAACTGCGCTTGGTCAGACCTGAAGCCTACACAGCATTTGGGTTTTGCCCAAGACACTCTATAACCACTATCTGGCTACTGCCTCTGTTCACTCAAGGCCCCACGTCTCTACTGTCAGCAGATGGGGAAGCCAGTAGGTTTGCGTCCTTCCCTTCAGGGTAGCGCATTCTCCTAGCTCCTGGCTGGTCCAGAGATACTATCTGGGAGCCACTCATTGGAGTAAAAAAACTTAGAAATCTACCTGGTGTTTTATTATACTGCAGCTAAGCTGGCCTTCAAACCACAAGACAAAATCCTTTCTGCTCTTCTCTCCCCTTTCCACAGTCAGAGGTCCCTCTTCCAGTGGCCACTACCACCCCTGGCCTGCAGGATGTTCCGCCAGGCCACCACCGATGTTCTCTTAAGGCCCAGGGGCTCTTTCGTCAGCTTGTGGTAAATACTGCCAGGCCTGGGAGTCACCCTTTAGGGCAGTGCCTCCCTTTGGGCCCAAGGCAGTTTTAGAAATGCTGTTAAGGAGCCTAGGTCTGGATTTGGGGACCCCAAGAACCTGCTTTTTGCTGTACCCCACTGTGGCTACGTGGGTATCTAAAGTGCAAAACAAAGTCCCCTTTACTTTTCCCCTGTTTTTGTCAAACAGAAGGAGTCTGTCACCATAGCCACCATAGCTGGGAATGTGCTAGGTCTCACCTGAAGCCAATACATCGCAGAGTCTTACTCAAGGCCCCGTAGCATACTACCTGGATATCACTGTTAGTTATTCAGGGTCCAAGGAATCTTTAGTCCGCAGACGATGAATCCTGTCAAGAAGGGGTCCTTCACTTCAGGAGACCAGTTTTCCTTCTGGCCCAGGGTGTGTCTAGAAACGGTATCTCGGAGTTGGGGCCTGGAATCGGGGCCTCACGATTCTGCCCAGTGCCCTGTCCTATTGTGACTGAGCTCTTAATTAAGATGCAAGACAAAGTACTCTTCACTCTTCTCTCCTCAAACAGATGGAAGGAACCACTTTCATTGCTGCCAGCTGCACTACCTGAGGTTCGGAGAGATATGGTGCAAGCCCTCTTTTAGCTGTGCCATCTGGTGTCTCTGTCACGTGCCAACCTAGTTCACTGGCTCTCAGAACTAGGACTTGCCTAGGAACTGCAGTCCTTGTGTCCTAGACTGTCATTCAAGTATACCTAGGACCTCAGAGTACTTTTGCCGGTAGTGATGAGGCTTGTCTGAACTCAAGTGCCGAGTGCTGGGATGGGTGATTCTCCTCTGGCTAGGGCTGGTCCGAATGCTCCCTTGGTGTGTGGGCATGGACTGAGTCAGCATCGCTTTGCTCTCCACCGCAATAGGGCAGCACTGAGTTTAACGCTAATGTTATAGGAGTTATTAAGAAATTATTTTAGGTAGCTAGAGAGGAAAAGGGGTCCTTGGGAAGTTTTTGTCTCTTTCAAAGCAGCTCCAAAAATGTTTCTTGTCTAGCAGGAAAGCCCTGGCTCTTAGAGCCAGGCAGACAACCTTTAATATGCAAATGCAGGCCATTAGAAACTGGATCCACCCACACATGGCAATTCCCACTGTTATCCTCTTGCCCTTGCCCCTACATGTGCTTGGCAGCATGGCTGCCCCCACATATCCCCACGTGTGTAAAACATCATGGCGCCCTGTATTTGCAAATTAAAAGGCTAGGATGGGAGGGCCAATTTTTTTACGGACTGCGTGAATAACATGCCTGATCAAACCAATCCCCTGCACCCTATGCAAATCAGACACTGCCTCCTCCAGCCTCATATAACTGACTGGTTTCCACCACAGTCAGGGTTTCCTCTCTTGGCTTTAGGGCCCCCCTCCCTCTGTCTCTGTATAGAGAAAGCTTCTTCCTTCTTTCCCCTCCTTTCTTTCGTGCCTATTAAACTCTCCTCTCCTTAAAACCACTCCACTCATTGGAGCCATATCACTAAGTCCCCCAGTTGCTGTGTGCTCTGTCTCCCACATGCACAGACTCTTTCTTCATGCCACACAGCTGCTGGTGGGGAGCAGGGGAGGGATGGGGAGCAGGGGAGGGGTGGCTTCGGCGATAATTCAAGACTGTCTTTCCTACCCTCTTCTGTGCCTCTTTCAGTGACGTAAAGTTAAAACCATGTACTATTATTGCCCACTTGATTTTTGTTTCTTATTACAGTGCTTTTTTGTGTGTAGTTAGTTGTTAAAATTTGGTGTTCCTATGAGGAGGGTGATAGGTGGAGGATTTTATTTGGCTGCCTTGCTTCACAATGATAGTTTCATGACTAGTACTTCCTTCACTTCAGAATGACAGATTATAACAAGTTTGTGAAAAAGGAAAAACTGTAAAACAGCAGAAGAAAAATGAACTTTTATGAACTAGTGATTAGTTGCACATTTCTTAATGATGATAGCAAGTGAGCCAGATAAATATTTGTTTCTACTCATGTCCTAATGTTTGTTTTTACATTTTTTTGTTCTAGAAAAATATTCTCAGACGTTTTCTGCTTTTATGATTCTTTTAAATATTAAGCTTTGATTTTTATTGAATGCTGTCTGTTGTTTATAATTATTTTCAATAGCTATCATATATTTAATCTGTACTAAAAATACTCCACCAACCTGTTTCACACCTCCTTGCAAACTAAGGACAAGCCCCGAGGAATTTTATAGATCTGATTCTACAAGTGTTCATGTAACAGACAACTGTTATGTAATGCACACTTTTTTAGCAAAACCAAAAAGGAAACCTGCCTTATTCATTTTATAAGACTGAAATAACTTTGACACTGACACTTTACAGGGACAGTACAATAAAGAAAAATTATAGGCCTATCTCATTAATTAGAATATATGTATATATATATAAAAACAATCCTTAATAAAATGTTAATATTTATTCTAACAATGCATGAAAAATATGATGCATCATAATAAATTAATATCTAACCAGGCATTGTGAGGATGATTTTATATTAGAAAACCAATTACTAAAATTCAAAATTTAGTGTCCATTCATAATAAAGCTAGAGAACATAACAAGCACAATAATTAATATATCCCACATAATAAATCATAGAGAACTAGAATTATAGGAGTTTCTGTAATTCATAATGTGTGTCGATTAGAAATCTATAATGAACGTTGTTTAGCATTATTTCTTTAAAAGCTGTCATTTACAAGTCAGGATCACGTCAAGGATGCCTTGTATCATCGCTTCAGTTCAGGATAGTAATGGATTTCCTAGTTTGTGCAATAAGACATGAAAAAGAAATAAGTGCTACAAGGGGTTTGTAAAGGACATAAAAATCATTAATTTATAGATGGCTTGATTGTCTACATAAGAAAATCCTAGACTACAGAAACAATTAGAGTTAATAAAAATCCATTAAATTTGTTATATGCAAGAAGACCATCACATAATTAATATTATTCCCATATATCTTAACTACCAATTAGAAATAGACATTACAAAATTCCCATTAAAAATAGCAACCAATAGATTATACTTCTTAGGATTAAATCTTTTAAAAAAATGCAATAACTTGATAGAGAATATTTCATGAAGACCATGAAATTTTACCTTAAAAATAAATATTTTAGCATATTCTCCTATAAAAAACTTAATATTATACTGATGTTAATGCCCTAAAAGTTGATCTAGTAGCACAATTTTCTTGCAACAAAACTCAAGCTGGGATTTAATGAAACTTAAGAAGCTGAGTTTAAAATAAACAAATTGCTAACAATAATTTATATATATTTTTAAGAAAATACACAAGATGAGGAAGTTTGCCCTACCAAATATCAAAACATTAGAAAGCAAAAGTCCTTAAAAGTATGTGATTTGCATGACCAAGAACCCCAAAGCAAATGCAACAAAAACAAAGATAAATAGATGGGAATTAATTAAACTAAAAAGCTTCTGCACAGAAAAAGAAATAATCAGCAGAGTAAACAGACAACCCACAAAGTACGGGAATATCTTTGCAAACTATGCATCTGACAAAGGACTAATAGCCAGAATCTACAAGGAAGTCAAATCAGCAAGAAAAAAAACAATCCTATCAAAAAGTGGGCTAAGGACATGAACAGATGATTCTCGAAAGAGGATATACAAATGGCCAACATATAAAACAATGCTCAACATCACTAAGTATCAGGGAAATGCCAATCAAAACCACAATGCAATACCACCTTACTCCTGCGAGAATGACTATAATAAAAATAATAATAATAGACGTTGGCATGGATGTGGTGAAAAGGGAACACCTTTACACTTCTGGTGAGAATGTAAACTAGTACAACCACTATGGAAAACAGTGTGAAGATTCCTTAAAGAACTAAAAGTGGAGCTACCATTTGATCTAGCAACCCCACTACTGGATATCTACCCAGAGAAAAAGAAGTCATTATATGAAAAAGATCACTTGCACGTGCATGTTTACAGCAGGACAATTTGTGATTGCAAAAATATGGAACAGGCCCAAATGCCCATCAATCAGCGATTGGATGAAGAAAATGATATATATACCATGGAATGCTACTTAGCCATAAAAAGAAACAAAATAATGGCGTTCTCAGGAACCTGGATGAAATTGGAGACAATTATTCTAAATGAAGTAACTCAGGAATGGAATACCAAAAATCATATGTGCTCACTTCTAAGTTGGAGCTAAGCTATGAGGACACAAAAGCATAAGAATGACACATTTTACTTGGAAGACTCAGTGGTAAGGTAGGAGGGGGGTGAGGGAAAAATAAAACTACATATTGGGTACAGTGTACACTGCTCGGGTGATGGGTACACCAGAATCTCAGAAATCACTACTAAATAACTTATCCATGTAACTGAACACCACCTGTTTCCCCAAAACCTATTGAAATACATAAATAAATACAAAATATGAAAAATTTTAAAAATTATATAATTTGTCCCAGTGATAATCAAATGAATCAATGGGCACAATATAAACTTCAGAAACTGTGTTATGTATTTATAAAAGAAGTGTCACTGAATATTTGTAAAGAGTATAATCTCTATAATCCAAAACTGCTGGAGTTCAAATACTTCCTCTTCTGCTTACTGGTTGTGTGGCTGACACTGGGGAAAATATTTGAACTTTCTTTACATCAGTTTGTTTAACTATGGAAGAGAAAAACCCTTCCATATCTACTTCATGAAAGTGTAATGAGGATTAAGTGATATAACCACAACTACTAACACGTAGCATATGCACAATGGTTGTTAGCTGTTATATGGGCATCTGGTATCTAGTAGAAGTGGCATTAGAAATTAGCTGTGAAAGCATGAACTATAAATAACATCAGTATGGAGTCATGAATGTAAAATTTTAAAATCACACCATAACCTCTCTACTCTAGATAAATTTGAAAATTAAAAAATTCACAGTTTTAAAAATGTAGAATAAAATATAAGACTCTAGTATAACTGAGCAGGGAAATGTTTGTAAATAAGACCCCAAAGGTTCAAGTCAACAAAGAAAAATTGTTAATTTGACATCAAAATTGAAATTGTCCTTAGGGCAAAAGGCATCATATACTAAGCGAAATTATAAGCACTGACTTGAAGAAGATATTTGCAATGTATGTAACTGAAAATAATTAGCATGCATAATATACACATAATTCCTATGAAGTGATTTAAAAATTTAAATAAGCTAATAAAAGTATAGCCAAAGAATAAGAAGAGGAAATTCACAAGAGAAAAAACATGGAAGGCTACCGGGGGAACATGCACAATTTTGTTAATATACAGAGAACTGCAAAATTAAGAATTGAGATATCTCATACTCATCAATGTGGCAAAAGTTAAAGGTATGACCGGCCAGACGTGGTGGCTCACGCCTGTAATCCCAACACTTTGGGAGGTCGAGGTGGGTGGATCACCAAGTCAGGAGATCAAGACCATCCTGGCCAACATGGTGAAACCCCGTCTCTACTAAAAATACAAAAATTAGCTAGGCGTGGTGGCACGCGCCTGTAGTCCTGTAGTCCTAGCTACTCGGGAGGCTGAAGCAGGAAAATCACTTGAACCCGGGAGGCGGAGCTTGCAGTGAGCCGAGATCGCGCCACTGCACTCCAGCCTGGCAACAGAGCAAGACTCCGTCTCAAAAAGAAAAAAAAAAAGGTATGACCATGCCACATTTTGAGGCGGATATAGACAAAAAAGACCCTGTTACACTGCTAGTGGGCATGCACAATCGTAGAACCAATGTGAAGAGCAATTTGTCAACACCTAATAAAAATGAGTGTGTGTACTCCCTAAGGTTCATCAATTTCCTTCCTTGGTACATTCCCTAAAAAAATAAAAACAAAACAAAAACTGTATCACAACTTTTGTGAGCTGAATTGTGCCCTAAATGCATGTTTGAAGCTGTAATCCCCATAACCTCAGAATGTGGCTATATTTGGAGACAGGGCCTTTTAAGAGGCAATTGAGTTAAAATGAAGCTCTTGCAGAGGGCTCCAGTCTAATCTGACCAGTATCCTTGTAAGAAGTGGAAATTTGGACACATAGAGACACAGCAGGGATATATGAGCCCAGAAAAAAAGACCCTGTGAGGCCATAGTGAGAAGGTGGCCATTTATAAGCTAAGGAGAGAAGCCTCAGGAGAAAACAAACCTGCCAGCACCTTGCTCTGTACTTCTAGCCTTCAGAACCGTGAGAAAATACATTTCTGTTGCTTAGGCCACCCAGTGTGTGGTATTTTGTCATAGAAAACCAACATAACATCTATCACACGTGCACATAAATATATGCAAGAGTTTTAAAGTATGTGTTGAAACAATGCAACCAACCTAACCACTCAACAGATGAATAGAGAAAAAAAATAAATTAATTAATTCTGAGAGGCATTCTGTGATGCATATTGGTTAAGAAATCAGCATGTAGAACCTGGTAAATCCCTAACTCTGTCACTTACTGACTGTATAAACTTCGTTAAAGTAACTTGTTTTTCTCTATGTCTCAGATTCCATATTTGTATAATGGGATAATAGTGCCTTCCTCATGGGGGGATTTGAGTATTAAATGAGTTAATACATGTAAAGCCCTTAGCATAGTGCCTAATATATTGTAAGGCACTAATGTAAACATTCATATTATGAGTAAATTATTATATTCATAAGAATAAAATAAATTAATGTATAAAGGTCATGACGAGCATAATGAGAATTAATCTCTATCCGCAATGTTTTCTTAGGAAAAGTTCTCACTCAAATATTTCAACATCTTTATAGTTGAGTGATAAATAGGTGATTGTAATATGACTCTCTGTACTTTTCTGCATATTTGACATGCATTATAACTCACAAAAAAAAGATAAAGTCAATTCAAAGGTTTAGAATGCCTAAATGATAATAACTTTAGGGTTGAATTGAAATGTTAAAACGACCAGAATAATCAAATGCCCAGTTTTCAATCTGGATCTGATTTCAGTTCTGCAAAGCTCTACCAAAATTTATGGAAGCCATGTGAGGCACAGGACTGGTTTGAAGCAGGCTTAGAAAAAGGACCGAGTGAAGAATTATCTATTGGGCTGGAAATCGACACTGGATTCAAAGTTATAAACCCAGCAATTTACTATCTATAAAGGAGATGGAAAAGAAAAAAAATCATTTTAGCTCCATGAAGAGCCCTGAAGTAAAATTTATTTCAATTCTCAATGGGGAATAACAGTTCCATTATCTCTGCTTCTTTAAAAAGTCAACAAGGGTTGGGAAAATGTCAGAATCCAGATATGTATGTGTGGTCATGGTAATTCAGTAGGAAAATAAATATATTCCTGTGGAAAAAAAATGCTTGTGATATGAAAAGAAAGAAAGTATATATGTGGTCCAGTCAGGTAGTTGGCTTTATTGCTTTCATTTTCTAATTGATGAAATATTTTTGCAACCTCAGCACCTTTTTGCATTATTCGATTTTAAAATAACCTGCATTATTTTGAATGTCACCATCAAAATAATCTTATTTCTTAGATACACGACCTCAATTTTGCAATCATTCTGAAGACTGTACAGTTTATCACCATTACTAAATATTTAATATCTCTTGCCCTTCTATGGACCTTTGAAGCTAATAGCTTAACTAGTGCCTTCTGATAGAATGTTGTATTCAAAAAGCTAATGAATTTATTAAAGAACAAGCACATCCCATTTCAGCAATGAGGAAAAATCAGGAGGAGGAATAGTGAAAACAAATGAATCATATTATGGTCACTCTGATGTAACTATTTGAACCAACCTCTTTTATGTGGGCAAGGCCTCGGGGCCAAGTACATTTTATTCTTCAAAGAAATAATTATATTAACCATAAAATACCCTTTAGAGAGTTCTCAGGATTAGAGGGGTGAAATTCAGATAACTTCCACTTTAGCACTGATACTTGAAGATACAATTATTTAATCATAATTCCAGAATACATTTAAAGGCAAAAAATGGCATCAGTGATTGATGTTTGATAACATACATTTTTTTTTGAAAGTAGAGGAGAGCAAATTCTGATTAATTATTCCCTTTGCTGTAGTCTCAGGTCCTGGAAAGTATGGAGGCCCTCTTTATGATGAGGACTGTAGAGATGGAGTTCTTTGTTTTAAGTAACTGACTCTGCTCTCCTGAGTTTCTCAACTTAAAGGGGAACAGAAATAATTTTCAGCAAGCTTCTTTTCACAAATATATGCAGAAAAACATTTGCCACTGAAAATGTATTTGGTTTTCTTTCATAAAGATAAAATTCACACTGAATTTCCGAGCAAAATTTGATTCAGTGGCATTTCTTGTTTTTTCATACTGTTCCTTCTACCTGGAATGTCCTTTCCTACGATGTTCGAATGTTCAAATTCTACAAAATTTTGCTAAGCCACCTATTTGGGACGGTTATTTCTGACCCTTTCCCATTTCCTCTTCTCTGGCAACCCTGTTTTGTTGTCCCCTATCGAATAAGAAGAAAGAGGAGGAGGAAGACCACCACCACCACCACCGTGAAAGCAAATGGCTCTCATTTAGTGGGCATTTTTTATTTAGGTGACTGTGTGCTTCATATCCATGATCTAATTTAATTTTTCACAATAACCTTGTAAGGCAGGAAATATTATCAACATTTTATTTTACAAAGGAGCAGCCAGGTTTCTCCTCGATGTTAATTACCTAAGGTCATTCATCTAATAATTCATGGGATACAAATTCGACACCAGATCTACTTAAATCCATTTCACTATGTTGCCTTATTATGATTATCCTCTGCTTTATTTGCAATGCTTTGCAAAAAAAAGGTGTTCAACTCTTTTTTGTTTTTGCTAACTATATGTATATATGTCAGAGAGCAAGATAAAATAATATACTACTTTCAAGATTAAAAAAATATTGAGCTGAAAGAGGTCATATCACATATGACTATTTGGGGGGTAATAGTAACAATAAAAGCCTTTCCAGTTTCCAGAAATATTCCACATGATGTAAAAGACATTAAAAGTTCAAAAGGTAGCATATGATTGTTATGGTTAGCATAACAATAGCTAGAGAGTACACATATTATATTTAAAAATGATTTGTCAAAATATTTTGCTTTCATATAGAAAAAATACATTCTATGTGTTAGGCTTGTAGATACTCCAATTGACATTAAGAGCTATCTAAAACACTTAAACTCTTTAAGCTGTGCAAAGTAAGTCAATTGAAAAAGTTTAGGTATCAGCATTAATAATATCCCCAAATCATGTTATCATTATTAAATATTAAGAAAGCATGCTAAGGCAGAATGGATGGGTGTCAGATAGAAAGCCACTGTTTTCATTTTCTAGGGCATAATTTTCAGGTTGTACTAAATTTACATAGTTGATTCTTTTAAATTCTTGCCCAATTTTTACTGTCGAAGGTCAAAACAGCTCTTCAGTATATGCTTAGAAAAATAAAACAAAAACTGCTGTTGCTGTGGTGGCTGTTGCTGATGCTAATTTCATCACTAAGCATCTTCTTGGCAGATCCACAACTGACCAGATTTGTTGAAAAAATGTGAAATATCTTAAGTTGTTAATTTATTGAACACTGTTGTTTAATATCTGTGAAATACTTACTTATGATGAGTTTCTAAAATAATTGAAAATGGATAAATTAAATTTCATGTTAAATAATACCAATATTTTAATTGCTAACCTGAAATAATCAGTCCTGAAATGTTATGGAAAGTTCCACTTTTTCAAATGATGAAATAAAAAAAGAATGTAATACTGTAGAAATGAGAAGAATGCTCGGCACACAATAGCACCATTTAAGATGACAATATCAGCAAAGGAAATTTAGATAAGAGCTACTGAAATGGGATAAGATTCAAGGAACATTTTTAAGAGCTACTACAAAGACTTTCGCTGGGGATTTTAAAACAGGGGAACAGATGGGGAAAATAATTGTCTAACATTTATGTTAATGTACCATGAAACTCCAATTATCCAGGCTGCTTGGGGAATCAGGTGTTTGGTTTAATTTTTTTGGTTAGCTGAGGGTTACTCTAAAGCCCAGTAGTATCTCGGTCATTGTTGAAAATCATTCCAAATTGGTTTAATAGTGCCTAGGAATTATAATTGTGTGTTTCTTGGTGTATAAGACAATGTTTCAAGGTCATTGTTCTGAACATAAATTCTGATTGGGCAAAACTATGATGGTAGACAGAATGTTGAGTGAATCTAGGATACCCAGGAAGTAATTTTTAGAAAATAAATATATAACGTAAATATATATAGCATTGATTTGCTCTTTCTTCTAAAGCAAGCACTGGCCTTCTATGCAAGCAATAAGCTGATTGTCTTCTGGGTATGCTTCAGGGATTTTTAGGGAGTCTCTTGACTCAAAAAATGTTCCTAGCCACACCTGTAACCATTAAAGACGTAGTAATTTGAAAGAATAAATTAATCATTTTAAAAATACAATTATCTCTGGAAAAGCTGACAATTGATTTGTCTATGCCATAGTTCAAATTAATGTGATTAAATTGCTTTCTATCAAATAGCTACCTAAGGTACGTAAACAGATGGAATGGGACTTTTAATCGGGAAAGGGAGTTTAGAGCATATAAGATTTCCAAGGAATCATGCAGTGCCTACATATTAATTAATGAAGGAAAAAAAATCGTCTTCATTAGGAAGATATTTTTAAACCTTTCATTACTAAAATAGCTAATGTTAAATTATCTCACTATTTTGTAATTGCCCTTTCTATTCAACATTATCCATTAAAACACTACATATTTTGTGATGACACAAACTGTCTTATTCATAGTATTTATCATACTTATATGATTTTTTAAAAATATGTTAGACAGACATCACTATTGTATTCATTGTGATCAACATACTTCCTGGTACATAGTAGACATTCCATAAATATTTTTGAAATAATAAATTGTATTAATGATGTAAAACTATTTTCAAAGACTAGATAGATAAAAGAGATTTTTATAAATGGCAATCGGTATTATTACTATTGTCATTATTATGTCAAAATTACTCTGGAATATTCATAAGTGAGGAGATCAATGTTTGGGGCGGTTACATGTATTTATAAAACCATGGGCATCTTCTTTATAAAAATTTTCATAATTTATAACTGAATAATTTTTGTTTGCTTTTAGTCTACAGTACAGACTACAGGTTCTAATATGTCAGGGGCCCAATGTTGTGGTATTTATGCTATATCATTAAATGTATGTGAGTATCTGCTATATAGTAATTGTTTGAAAAACAATGGTTGAATAAATCAACGATTAAAATTGTATTGATTACATTTATTATTTTCTCCATGTTTCAAGAAAAAGGAGGAAGAAATGTTTCAGGATATGTCTTGTGTTTATTATTAAAATGTCCACTTATAAATGAAACAATATCATTCTGCAATTATGTAACTATTTTTATGAGACGGTCGTTTGTCTACAAGATATGATATGAAACAGAGAGGACAGTTCACACAAAATCAATAACAAGCATAAATTTTGAGCCACATTGAATGATTTATCCTACACTTTGAAATATTTCAGCATTAATTTCACGTTATGTGCAAAAAGCTGGCTTCTTTATATGAGTTTTCAAATGCACATACACACACAGAGACATCTATCTTGTAATCTCATCTTGTTATAATATATGTTGCTAATATGGGCCCACATAATGTGTAACAGCGATTATCAATTGTGTTCTAGACATCACACCTGGCTTTCGAGAACAAAAATAGGTAATCTGTAGCCCTTATTCTCAAGTAGATTATACTCTATTGAGAAATACGGATGCATGTACAAAAATGGATGATGTATAATTGTTATAATAGTGGTGTTTGTAAAGTGTTATGGGAATCATTTATTCTTCCTGAGTTAAG
Source organism: Pan paniscus (assembly GCF_029289425.2). Classification (NCBI taxonomy): domain Eukaryota; kingdom Metazoa; phylum Chordata; class Mammalia; order Primates; family Hominidae; genus Pan; species Pan paniscus. Next base: position 142,288,986 of record NC_073272.2, read on the forward strand.
TGACGTGAACAGAGATAGTAAGAGAAAGTGAGAGAGAAGTTGTATCTGTACTGGGTCTTGAAGGAAGAGTAAGCTTTTGTTGGTGGAGTTAATAGTGACAGATATTTCAGGAAAATGGAGCTGCACGGATACTAGTCAGAGGTATAAAAGACTATTATATATTTGGGAAATTATAGGAGATTAAGGAATATATACTCTGGCAACTTTTTGAAAAGCCTTTTAGATTAAGGTAAGAAGTTTGAACTTCAATGGCTAACGGGAAGCTAAGTGTGAGAAAGCTGAAGACTGACATGGTCAGCAAATGGTTTGATAATGTCACTCTGATTCTGTGAATGGTGGATTGGGGGAGGAGGGCAGAAATTGAATGCAGAAATTCAGCATCAAGGTTACTTCAATAACCCAAGTGGAAGGTGATGAAAAATTAAATTTTAAAATGACAGTGATGGTAAAGAAAAAAAGAGAAACAAATGATGTAAAAGAATTTCCATAGTTTTTAGAGATGGTTTTATTGGTTTTATGAAGGTCAGCTCACATGTTATTCCAAATCTTGTGTTACAGTATCTCTTAATTTAAACTCAATACATATTACTAATGGTTAATTAATATCCAAGGCTGTGTGTTTGGTATAGTAGACAGGCCAGTAATATACATCCTGCCTTCAAGGAGTTTACAATTCCCTAGAGATAAAGATATTTTAGTAAATAGTATTTAGTATGGTGTTTAATAGTTTATAAAGTATGGATAGACAATACAGCAAGTGGTCAATTCAACTTGAGGAGATTAGAAAACAGTTCATAGTGACAGAAGATGCTTAAACTCTATGAGTCTGTCAGGAAGAAAAGTTCAGAATGGGATACCACACAGTGGATATGAGGAAGAAATGAAATAGGCGAAGGTTCTTGGACATATTTAAAGATTCTTTCTTCTGTGTCATGCCCAGGGATCTGGATATACTTTTTAATTAATTATGATAATGTTATGTCTTTTAAGCAAAAGACAGAATAGATTAGTTCTGGTGTTCTGACTGCCTTCAGGTCACAGGATGAAGATCAGATTGGAGGGGTGCAAGTTTGGAAACCAGGAGGCCATTTAGGCAGCTGTTTTGGTCGTTCAAGAGACAGACAATGAAGCTCAAGCTGGGATCCATAGCAGTCAGAATATAGAGGAGACAATGAATTGGAGAGGTAATTTAAAAGTAAAAGCTACTGGAATTGACATGATAGATGAGGGAGAGGAACAGTTTTAAAGATGCCCAATACCACAATCGTTTTTATTATGTGGGTGATTTTTTAAGTTTTATTTTTAATTGACAAATAATAATGGCATGTTTCTGGAGTACAATGTGATGTTTTGGTATAGGTTTATATTATGGAATTATTAAGTCAAGCTAATTAACAAATTTATCACCTCACGTACTTATTTTTGGTGATGACAATATTTAAAATCTACTAGTTTAGTAGTTTTGAAATATACAATAATATTGTGTCATTCATTATAGTCACAGTATTTCGCAATAGATTACTAAAGCTTATTCCTCCTATCTAGCTGAAACTTTGTACCCTTTGATCAACATCTCACCTTTTTCCATTCATGCTATTCCCACATCCTCTAATAACCACCATTCTACTCTGTACTTGTTTGAGCTCAACTTTTTTATTGCACATATAAATTAGATTATGCAGTTTATATCTTTCTGTGCCTGGATTATTCCACTTAAAATAATGTCTTCCGGGTTCATCTATGTTATCACAATGAACAGAATTTTTGTATAAGGCTGAATAGTACACTATCATGTATATTAGCACATATTCTTTATCCATTCATCTGCTGATGGACACTAGGTTTCTTTCCATGTCTTACCTATTATGAATAGGCAAAATACCTGTAATGAACATGAGATGATAGATGTCTCTCTGGAATACTAATTTATCAATTTATTTTGTTACATGGCTAAAAGTGGAATTGCTGAATCATATGGTAATTCTATTTTTAGTTTTCTGAGAAAACTCTATACCGTTTTCCACAATGGCCATATTAATTTACAAGTCCACTAACTGTGCACAAGTGTACTCTATTTGCCACACCCTTGCCAACACTTGTTATCTTTTGTGTTTTTGATGTTATCATTCTCACAGATGTGACGTAATACCTAGTTGCTGTGGTTTTAATTTTGTATTCCATGATGACTAGTAATAATGAGCATTTTTTCATATGTCAGTTGGCCTTTTGTATGTCTTCTTTTGAGAATTTTTTTTTTTTTTTTTTGAGATGGAGTTTCACTCTTGTTGCCCAGGCTGGAGTGCAATAGCGTGATCTCGGCTCACTGCAACCTCAGCCTCCCAGGTTCAAGTGATTCTCCTGCCTCAGCCTCCTGAGTAGCTGGAATTACAGGCACCTGCCACCACGCCCAGCTAATTTTTCATATTTTTTTTAGTAGAGACAGGGTTTCACTATGTTGGCCAGGCTGGTCTCGAACTCGTGACCTCGTGATCCTCCCACCTCAGCCTCCCAAAGTGCTGAGATTACAGGCATGAGCCACCATGCCTGGCCTTGAGAAATGTCTTTTTAGGTTTTATGCCCATTTTTAAATTGAGTTGTTTTCTTGCTATTGTGCTGAGTACACAATATATTTTGGAAGTTAGATTCTAATCAGATGTATGGTTTGCAAATGTTTTCTCCCATTCCATAAATTTGCTGTTTTCTCTCTTGACTTTCTTTACTGTGCAGAAGTTTTTAAGTTTTATGCAATCACATTTGTTTATTTTTGCTTTTGTTGCCTGTGCCTTTGTGGGCATCTCCATGAAAACTTTACCAAGACCAATGTCGTGGAGATTTTCCCTATGCTTTCTTCTAGTAGTTTTACAGCTTCAGGACTTACATTTAAGTCTTTACTCCATTTTTATTTTTTATGATGACAGAGTCTAATTTAATTCTTCTGCATGTGGATATTAAGTTTTTCAAAAACTATTTATTGAAGAGATTGTCCTATATCCACCTGTATTCTTAGCACCTTTGTAGAAAATAAATTGGCCATGAATGTGTAGGTTTATTCCTGGGTTTTCTGTCCTGTCCTCTTGGTCAATGTGTCTGCTTTTATGCCTTGCTGATACTGTTTTGATTACTATAGCTTTGCAATACATTTTGAAGTCAGTTAATGTGATGCCTCCACCTTTGTTATTTTATCTCAAGACTGCATTGAATAGTTGGGGTCTTTTGTGTTTCCATTTGAATTTTGGGATTTGTGTTTGCTTGTTTGCTTTTGTGAAAAATAGCGTTTGAATTTTGACAAGGATTGTGTTGAACCTGCAGCTCACTTTGGGTAGAATGGACATTTTAACAATATTAAGTCTTCCAATCTATGAACATGGGATATCTTTCTATTTATGTGTGTCGTCTACATTTTTTAAATCAATGCGTTATAGCTTTTAATACACAGATCTTTCACCTCCTAGTTTAAGTTTACTCCTAAGTAATTTTTAATGCTATCATGAATGAAGTCGACTTCTTAGTTTTTACATAATTTGTTGTTAGTATAAAGAAATGCTACTGATATTTGTGTGTTGATTTTGCATCCTGCAACTTTACTAATTTTATGATTTCACTGTTTTTTTGTGGAGTTTTAGGGTTTACTATATGTAATATCATGTCATCAGCAAACAGAGATGATTTCAGATTCTCCTTTCCTATTTGAATGCCACTTATTTATTCATTTATTTATTTAACTTAATGCTCTGTCTAGAACTTCTAGTATTATTGTGAATAGAAGTGATGAAAGTGGACATTTTTGTCTTGTTACTCGTCTTAGAGAAATGGCTTTCAACTGTTACTGTTGAGGATAATGTTAGCTGTGGGTTTTTCATATGTGATCTTAACTGTGTTGAGGTACATTCTTCCTATACCTAATTCCAAATACTAAATATAAAATGTAGTTAACATACTGGCATTAAAAATGTCTACCGTCAGTTGGCTCTTAAAGTGCTATGTGTATGCCAAAATAGCATATTGTAAATGAGATATTCAGAGATCAGGAGTGGATATCATCATTGAGAGCAAGGACTTTGCAGTTGCAAATACCTGAGTCTAGTGACTAGCCTATGCCTTTCAAAACACTTAGCCTCTCTGAGCTTGATTGTTCACATTCAGAAGTTAGAATTAATGATGATATTTTCTTCCTAGGGTTAACAAGTAATACCTCCTATGTGAATTGTATTGCTATGGTGGCTAACACACCAAAAAAAGCTATAAATGCTAATATTGCATTATGTGTCATTATGAAAATGTTAATATGCAGAACAAAAAAGGAAGCACAGGCAAAGGGAAAGAAAGGAAAAAAGTAGAGAGCGTGTGTGAGATAATAAACACATGAAAGAAAGAAAGGAAGAACAAGAGGCACAGTAAGCATATAATTATAAAGTGACACAAAAGCATCTGATGTTTTCTAACACAGCAGCATTATAAAGTTACCCACACAGATGTAAAATGTCCATTTTTTTCAAGAGTATAAGAAAAAAAATGTGGTGATGCTTGTCCTTCTGCTGCCACATAGAAGGGAGCACTGAGTCCCAAGGTAAATGAGAGAGGTTATTTCTCTGTACATGTAGAACAGAGGAAGAACAATGGTAATGACACTCAAATGCCCATCAGGAAGGGATTTGATCTATTGGCAAGTCTCTTACTGCTGACCTGCAAAGAATGTGAGTCTTCCTTCAGACCATGCGTAGTTCTGCACTGAACAAAGAACCCTGAAGGTAAGGAGGGGTGGTAATCAATCCTTCAAAGTTCAGAAAGCACTTTTTGTAGCCTAATATGACTTACTTATCTTAATCTTTCCATTGCATGAATACAAGGCAAATATTATGGATTCTCCTTTAAAAAGTACAGAAAGCTCAAGGAGAGGAGAGACAGAGAAAGAGAGAGAGAGAGAGAGAATGAATGAATCATGTCCTTGGATTTCAATCCAGATTTCTGAGTATTCAGTAAGTGATTTTTCCCAATTTTCTTTTAGTTCCTACTGAGTTCTTCTCATGGGGATCTTTCATATTCTCAACTGATACTATTTAATCTTTTCAGAAAGTTTTGAAGTCCTATTCAGCTGGATTTCATTACATGAACAAAGCACAGTGATAAAATTTCCCCAGAAAGTGGTTTTTTTTCCTCCTTGCCTATGTCTGTAATCATAATGTTCTTGTCTTTTTGGGGATTTTTTTTGACCATTTGATATCCAGTTTAGTATACTCAAAATGGTGACGAGTTACGCCATGTGGATAGGGCCATTGGATACAGGTTACATTGAATGCTTTGGAAGACAGGATCAATAAGATTCCTTAACTGGGTTGTAAAGATACTAGAATTCTTAATAAGTATTTGAAAAATTTCACTTTTCATTGTGCTGTTTTATTCCAAACTCTACTGAGTTAATTCACCAAGCACTTATTCAGATCCTATCAGAGATATTGCACAAATACTATTTCTACCATTTAAACATGATTCCAACAAACACTGAACCTTTCTTATGTGCATGACATTTTGTTATGTGCTTGGATTAGAGAAAAGAGAAAGAATAACAAAGTATAATAGGAAGATATATAGCTATTGATAAGGTTAAGGAACTTATGGTAAAAATAAAGCATTCGTCTTAATAAGTTGGAGCAACTGTTAACATTTTGAAAGTGAATCTACAGTTTTCAAAGTAGCAAAATGAACATTTAGTATTTCCAATGGAAGGTGGAGAAGGAGGAAAGAAATTGAAGTAGAAAGACTATATAAAACGATAATTATAATGTTTAATTTGAGGAATTAAGGTACAGAATAAAGGCCAAAAAATAAAATGGAAAGAAAAATAAGCATCAGAAAACCAAATAAAACAAAAAGACAGAAAAGGAAGCTTATGATTAAAGTATTCTAAAAAACTTTGATATCTTCAGAGAAAAGTGGTAAGTCAATCAGCTTTAGAGAATTAAAGAATGAAGATGATGATACTTAAGGCATTTGTTGAACACATATAAGTAGACTGTGCAACATGCAAAAGTTCCAACAGTAGAGAAAAAAATAAATTTAAGAAATTCTTAAGCCATAAAAATATGAAAAGGCAAGAGAAATAATTTAAAAATTAAAAACAACAAATCATAAACTAAGATGATAGAAATGCTTCCAGTAAGCCAGCAGTCACAAGAAATTTAGAAAACAAACATTTTATGGTTGCATATACAAACTAAACTATATACTGCTTATAAAATATATGTCCAAAATATAAGATTAACAGTAAAATAATTTATCTATATCTACATGCATACATACACAGACGTGTGTGTGCATGTGTAGCAAACACTAAATAAGACAACAGAAAAAAAACCTGGTATAGCTCTATTAATAATAGACAAAGTATATTTTAATGCTGAATTATTACAAAGGATGAAGCCATATACCTATAGACTTTTCATTATGTGAGAAAAATGAACCACTATTTGGTTTCTGTTACTTGCAGCAGAATGTAATCCCAATAGGCATATTAGAAATTGTATTGTTTGTGGTAGCTGAGAGAGACCATCTAGGTATCCGTCACAAATATAATAGATAATGGATTAATAGTCTAAAGCGGTCAAACTAATAAACTAGATATGCTTACACTATCATATCTGAATTTTACAAATACAGTGTTAAGTGAAAAATTAAGAAATACAATGACATTGGACTGTCATTCATGTCATTTGTAAATGTGTACACATAAGAATAGCCAGCGTTTCCTGAGGGCTTACTATGTGCCTGCTGCTTTTCTAAAGACATAATTTTCTTTTTTTATTTAATTAATTAATTTATTTATTTGAGAAGGAGTCTCACTCTGTTGCTCGGGCTGGAATGCAATGGCACGATTTCAGCTCACTGCAACTTCTGCCTCCCAGGTTCAAGTGATTCTCCTGCCTCAGCCTCCTGAGTAGCTGGGATTACAGGTGCACGCCACCATGCCCAGATAACTTTTGTATTTTTAGTAGAGACTGGGTTTCACCATGTTGGTCAGGCTGATCTCAAACTCCTGACCTCGTTTTCTGCCCACCTCAGCCTCCCAAAATGCTGGGATTACAGGTATGAGCAACCACTTCAGGCCTAAAGACATCATGTTTAATTAATTTATTAACTCTTCACAATAATGCTAGGAAATGGAATAGCAGAGATGTTAAGCAATTTTTCCAAAATTGCATAGCTATTTAGCCTGAGAGCCAGGATTTAAACTGAGGCAATCTATCTTCAGAATCTTCACTCTTAACCACTATGCTATATGTTGTATAATTTTGCAAAGACACATACATATCCAAAGACATATATTAATAAGAGTATGAAGATGGGGCAGTTATTTACATTTTCCTCCAAATGCAATGTTGAAATATGATTTCTGGTGTTGGAGATGAACCTAGTGAGAGGTGTTTTGGTCATGGAGTACATCCTTCATGAATGGCTTGCTGCTGTCCTTGCAGTAGTGAGTGAGTCTCACTCTGTTAGTTCGTGCAACAGCTGTTTGTTTGAAAGAGCCTGGCATCTCTCTCTTGCTCCCTCTCTTGCCATATAACTTGCTTGTTCTCTCTCTACCTTCCACCATGGGTAAAAACTCCCTGAGGATTCACTAGAAACCAAGAAGTTGTGGGTGCCATGCTTGTACAACCTGCAGAAACATGAGCCAAATAAATCTTTTGTCTTTATAAATTGCCCAGTCTTAGGTATTCCTTTAAAGCAATGCATAATGGACAAATACAAGCAGAAGTCAGGACAAAACAATAGATTAAGATAAGACAGGAAACTTGTGTAGATCAATAATGAAAGAGTAACATGTCCCAAGGATGTGATTAGCACACTGCTCTGCATCTGAGGTCAAGAAAGTGTGTGTGTGTGTGTGTGTGTGTGTGTGTGTGTGTGTGTGTGAAAGAGAGAGAGAACAGTCCTGATCTAGCTCAGTGTAACTTCAACCGTAATTTAGAAGCTATGAGAAGATCTTATTTCCTGTCTTTTAAATGACAGATCAAAGGGTTCAATAACAATTTTGTAATTATTACAGTTGTTTCCCTTCTTTCATACACCTGTGTTATAGGTAATTATATCCAGACATTCCCTGAAATCCTCTCTCTGTTTGTTGCCCATACTGTCAGTATTCAATTGACAGATAATAACAGAAATACAGCAACAAGCTCAGTACTGCAGGCACTACATCACTCTTCCTCTGATGTTATATTTATATCTTTTAAGTTATCTCTTTAAAAAGTGCAGTTGAAAACAAGTGCAAAGTCAGGATACATACTAAATACTTTCAGACAAGTTTTGTACAGATATAAAGTAAGTTTACAATTTTTGATAATACCACTTTATTCAATTATAAATCTTATTTTCTCAGCTCCTTGTTTAAAAGTAAGTATGAGTGAGTTACTAGTCACTAGTCATAGGTCCATATGAAACAGGGGAGTCCCCTGATCTCCTTTACAGGACGTGCAACAGGGGTGTGGTTTGCCTGTTCGGTCACTGCCACTGCTCAAAACCCTGAGGAGTGGGAGAGCATGCAGATGGACAGGGGCAGGAGCTGAAGTGGGCATGTGTTACAATGTGCCCTTTTAGCCCTGCCATCCATAGACAGCTTTAGTGTTAACCAGCTCAGTGGACCCTCTGCCTTTCGGCAAGGGCATGGGGCTAGTGTGACAGCTTTCTGTATCCCAAGCTCTTGCCCAGCATCCCGGGAAGAACTGGGTCACACACGGGCTTGAAGCGTAAATGCGGGGTTTTATTGAGTGGTGAAGGTGGCTCTCAGCAAGATGGATGGGGAGCCAGCAAGGGTGATGGAGTGGGAAGATGATCTTTCCCTGGAGTCTGGCCATCCAGTGGTCAAATTCCTTTCCAACCGCCCCCAGACGAACTCCTCTCAGAGTTCAGGCATTCCTCCTCTTCCCTCTTTCTTTGTCGCATTGTTTTGCCATCAGTCTGCTTGTCTTCTTGTCTTCTCACCTGCTGGTCTGCTTCTGGAGTCTGCAGTTTGAGGTTTATATGGGTACAGGATAGGGGGTGTGGCAGGCCAAAAGACAACTTTTTGGGCATGAAAACAGGAATGCCTGTCACCATTTAGGGCTGTGGGTCTCCAGGCTTGAGGGTGGAGCCTTTGACAGTGAACCGCCCTCTTCTACCCAGTGTTTCCCTCTCTCCTGTCCAAATGACTTATATGACCTTTGTTATAAATAGATGACCAATAACTCCAGAAGCTCCCAGGTCCAAACATAAGAATAAATTGAGGAGGAAAAAAAAAAACTTTTTTTTTCTGAGTGAGTTGAGATTAGGTAATATTAAGAACTTTGAACAGCCAGAGTGTAGCACAAAGGCATCTGGTATTTAGGAGAAAAAATGCACCATTATTTGACTCATTGATTCATTTAAATCTAATGTTGCCAGGCATGGTGGCTCACATCTGTAATCCTAGCACTTTGGGAGGCCAAGGCAGGTGGATCACCTGAGGTCAGGAGTCCCAGACCAGCCTGGCCAACATAGTGAAATACCGTCTCTACTGAAATACGAAAATTAGCTGGGCATGGCGGCACATGCCTGTAATTCCAACTGCTCAGGAGGCTGAGACATGAGAATCGCTTGAACCCAGGTGGTGGAGGTTGCAGCGAGCCAAGATTGTGCCACTGCACTCCAGCCAGGGTGACAGAGTGAGACTCCATCTGGAAAAAAACAAAACAAAAATGAAACAAAACAAAAAGTAATGTATTATTCAAGGTCCCCCATAAAGCCTACACTAAGAATGGTGATATGTGATATGATGTGGCTGTGTCCCCACCCAAATCTCATCTTGAATTCCCACATGTTGTGGGAGGAGCCCGGCGGGAGTTAATTGAATCATGGGGGCAAATCTTTCCCATGCTGTTCTCGTGATAGTGAATAAATCTCACAAAATCTGATGCTTCTATAAGAGGAAGTTTCCCTGCACAAGCTCTCTCTCTTTGCCTGCCGCCATCCATGTAAGATGTGACTTGCTCCTCCTTGCTTTCCACCATGATTATGAGGCCTTCCCAGCCATGTGGAACTGTAAGTCCATTAAACCATTTTTTTTTTTTTTGTAATTTGCTCTGTCTCAGGTTTGTCTTTATCAGCAGCATGAAAATGGACTAATACAGTAAATTGGTACCAGTAGAGGGGGCACTCCTGTAGATACCCAAAAATGTGGAAGTGACTTTGGAACTGGGTAACAGGCAGGGGTTGAAAAAGTTTGGGAAGCTCAGAAAAAGACAGGAAAATGTGGGAAAATTTGGAATTCCATAAAGACTTTTGAATGGCTTTGATCAAATTGCTAATAACGAAATTGACAATGAAATCCAGGCTGAGGTGGTCTCAGATGGAGATGAGGGACTTGTTGGGAACTGGAGCAAAGGTGACTCTTTTTATGTTTTAGCAAAGAGACTGGCATCATTTTGTCCCTGTCCTAGAGATTTGTGGAACTTTGAACTTGAGAGAAATGATTTAGGGTATCTGGAGGAAGAAATTTTTAAGGAGCAAAGCATTCAAGAGGTGACTTAGGTGCTGTTGAAGGCATTCAGTTTTAAAAGGGAAACAGAGTATGAAAGTTTGGAAAATTTGCAGCCTGATAAAGCATTAGAAAATAAAATCCCATTTTCTGAGGAGAAATTCAAGCTGGCTGCAGAAATTTGCATACATAATGAGAAGCCAAATGTTAATCACTACAACAATGGGGAAAATGTTGCCAGGGCACGTCAGGGGCATTTGTGGCAGCCCCTCCCATCACAGACCTGGACATTTAGGAGGAAAAATATGGTTTTGTGGGCCTGGCCCAGGGTCCCTCTGCTGTGTGCAGTCTAAGGCTTGGTGCCCTGTGTCCCAGCACTCCAGCTGTGACTAAAAGTGGCAAAGGTACAGCTCAGGCAATGGCTTCAGAAGGTGGAAGCCCTAAGCCTTGGCAGCTTCCACATGGTGTTGAGCCTGTGGGTGCACAGATGTCAAGAATTGAGGTTTGGGAACCTCTGCCTGGGTTTCAGAGGATGAATGGAAACACCTGGATGCCCAGGCAGTTTACTGCAGGGGTGGGACCCTCATGGAGATCCTCTGCTAGGGCAGTGCGGAAGAGAAATGTGGGGTCAGAGCCCCCACACAGAGTCCCTACTGGGGCACTGCATAGTGGAGCTGTGAGAATAGGGCCACTGTCCTCCAGGCCCCAGAATGGTAGATCCACCAACTGCTTGCACCCTGAACCTGGAAAAGCTGCAGACACTCAACGCCAGCTTGTGAAAGCAGCCAGGAGAGGGGCTATGTCCTGCAAAGCCAGAGGGGCAGAGTTGCCCAAGACCATGGAAACCCACCTTTTGCATCAGCATGACCTGGTTGTGAGACATGGAGTTAAAGGAGATTATTTTGGAGCTTTAAGATTTGACTGCCCCACAGGATTTCAGACTTGCATGGCGCCTGTAACCCCTTTTGTTTTGGCCAATTTCTCCCATGTGGAACAGCTGTATTTACCTAATGCCTGTACCCCCGTTGTATCTAGAAAGTAACTAACTTGCTTTTGATTGTACAAGCTCATAGGCGGAAGGGACTTGCCTTGTCTCATGTTAGACTTTGGACTGCGGACTTTTGAGTCAATGCTGAAATGAGTTAAGACTTTGGGGAACTGTTGGGAAGGCATGATTGATTTTGAAATGTGAGGACATGAGATTTGGGAGGGCCAGGAGCAGAATGATATGATTTTGCTATGTCCCCACCCAAATCTCATCTTGAATTCCCATGTGTTGTGGGAGGGACCCAGTGGGAGGTCATTGAATCATGGGGGCAAGTCTTTCCCATGCTGTTCTTGTGATAGTGAATAAGTCTCACGAGATCTGATGGTTCCGTAAGGGGGAGTTTTCCTGCACAGTATCTCTCTCTTTGCCTGTCACTATCCACTTAAGACGTGACTTTCTCCTCCTTGCCTTCCACATGATTGTGAGGCCTTCCCAGCCATGTGGAACTGTAAGTCTAGTCTATTCAACCTCTTTTTTTTTTTTAATTGCCCAGTCTCAGGTATGTCTTTGTCTTTATCAATCAGCAGTGTAAGAATGGATGAACAGAAGTGGATTTACTATACAAGAGACTTTTTAGGGGCACTGCTTGTGAGGGAAAAATGGGGAAAAAAGGCCAGAAGAACCATTACACCACAATACAGGGTGGACACTTGTGAAGGAAAGAGAGAAGGCAGAAAGTTTATATGATGTGTCTTAGACTACAGAACAGTTACTCTAACCCTAGGCTTAAGAGAGTTCGGCAAGGCCAAAGGAAAATCATAAAGCAAAAGTCAGCTATCAAAGGAGTCTTTTTCTTTCTTTTCTTTTCTTTTTTTTTTTTGAGACAGAGTGAGTCTCACTCTGTCGCCCAGGCTGCAGTGCTGTGGCATGATCTTGGCTCACTGCAACCCCTGCCTCAAGTGATTCTCCTGCCTCAGCCTCCTGAGTAGCTGGGACTACAGGCACACACCACCATGCCTGGCAAATTTTTGTATTTTCTTTTTTTTTTAAGTAGAGATGGGGTTTCACCATATTGGCCAGGCTGGTCTCGAACTCCTGACCTTGCGATCCACCTGCCTTGCCTCCCAAAGTGTTGGGATTACAGGCATGAGCCACTGCACCTGGCCAAGTTTTAAATCTCCCAGAAGCTTGTCTGCTTTAGCATTCCTGCTGTGCTTCCTCACAGGCTGAGAGCAGGATGGAGGTTAGGAGGGCCTCCACAGGAATACAATGGTAGATCAGAGTATACCAGCAGGACCGCCTGTCAACTGCGGTCAGAGACCTCAGAGCAATTGAATGTCTGAAAGGTTGGTTTTCATGCCTCCAGGCCTATAATACACTCAACATTGTACTAAACACTAAATGGGATAGGAGCAGATTGGTAGGTATTATGCACTGGATGTTTGTGTCCCCCACAAATTCAATGTGTTGAAGCTGTAACCCTTAATGTGATGTTATTAGGAGGTGGGGCTTGGCAGAGATAATTTGATTTAGATAAGTTAAAGAGGGTGGTGCTCCCAGGACGTAATTTAGTGTCCTTATAAGAAGAGGAACAGATAGTAGAGCACTTGTGCTCTCTCTCTGCCATGCAAGGATACAGCAAGACAGCCACCATCTACAAGCCAGGAAACAGGCCCTCACTAGGAAGGAAATCTATTGATGCCTCTAGAACAGTGAGAAATAAATGTCTGTTGTTTAAGTCACCCAGTCTATGTTATGTTATAATAGCAGCCTTAATAAATTGAGGTAGATATGAAAGAAGATGCTGGTCATGCCCTTAAGGTGCTAAGAATATATGGGTGGAAGCAGACAAACCAAAAAATACAAGATAAAAAATAGAAACACACAAAATAATAGTATCATTAAACATGTATCGTGGAATCATATCTACCTCAAAAAGTGTAAAAATTGAGAAGGCAGTTAGAATGGCATTGCAAGGGTTCAGGGGAAAATATGATGACCTAGGTAAGTGAAATCAGAAAAGAAATGTGGAAAAGCATCTAAGATACATTTCAGAGGTGGAATTGACAGTAGCTAGTGAGTAACTACATAGAAGATAGATAGATAGATAGAAACAAACCAGAGAATATTATTACTATAGCAAATTGATCCTATATTCACAAACCATTTTGTGATCATATCTACAAATTTATCTCCTGTGTATTAGCAGAGAAGCCTCTTTGCAGATAACTGGACCCAGTTCTTGAGACAAGTATATACAGTCATGTGTTGTTTATGGGGATACATTCAGAGAACTGCATTCTTAGGCAATGTCATCATTGTGCAAACATCATAGAGTATACTTACACAAACCTAGACGGTATAGCCCATTGTAGACCTAGGCTATAAGGGACAGCCTATTGCTTCTAGGCTACAAACCTATATTGCATGTTACTGTACTGAATACTACAGACAATTACAACACAATGGTAAGTATTTGTGTATCTAAATATATTGAAAACTAGAAAATGTACAGTGCAAGTATGTTGTAAAAGATACAAAAATATGGCTTAGCTGTATAGGAGGCTTACTGTGACTTGAACTTGAAGGGCTGGAAGTTGCTCTGAGTCAGTGAGTGAGTGGTAAGTGAATGTGAAAGCTTAGGACATTACTGTATACTACCATATGCTTAATAAACACTGTACACTTACTTAGGGTACTCTAAATTTATTGAATAAATTCTTCTGTACTAATACCCTTAGCTTACTGTGCATTTTTAGTTCATAAATTTTAATTTTTTAAACATTTTGACTTTCATGACACTTAGCTTCAAACACAAACACATTGCACAAGTGTAAAAAAAATTAATTATTTTTCTTTTTTTTTCATGTAAGACGGGTTATGTGCCAACATCTTAACAAGGTGGGAGGGTGGCGTATCTCACGCATGTGTGTGAACACCCAATCATCATGCTTATGAACTACGAAATTATTATTTCTTTATATCCTTATTCTATAGGCTTTTTATTATCTTACTTTTGAAACATTTTTGTTAAAAGCTAAATTGCAAACAAACGAATTAGCCTAAGCCTACACAGTGTCATAATTATCAGCATCGCTGTCTTCCACCTCCACAGCTTGTCCCAATGGAAGGTCTTCAGGGCCTCTCACGTGCATGGAGCTGTCATCTCCTGTGATAACAATGCCTTCTTCTGGAATACCCCCTGAAGGAACTGCCTGAGGCTGTTTTGTAAGTAGGAAGAGTACACTCTAAAATACTGATAAAAAAGTATAGTATAGTGAATACATAAACCAGTAACATAGTCATTTATTGTCATTTTCAAGTATTATGTACGGTACATAATTGTACGTGCTGTAGTTTTATATGACTGGCAGTGCAGTAGGTTTGTTTACACCAACATCACCACAAACACATGAGTAACTTGTTGTGCTAGGATCTTATGGCAGCTACAGCTTCACTAGGCAATAGGAATTTTTCAGCTCCATTATAATCTTAAGGAACTGCCATCATAGATGTGGTCTGTCATTTACTTCAATGTTGTTACATGGTGCCTGACTATACCTGTCCTGTAAGTTACTAACCTGGCAGTGAGTTTTATTAATTATCACTGTCTTGTAAGTTTGAGGAAGATTTTTCAGTCCCATATAAGTTGACAATTCTATGTAAACTAGTACCACTGATATCCTGGAGTGTGATCATTTCTCCGATTTACTGCTCTCCTTTTTGAGACCCTGTCTGAAACCAACATCTGACATTTTTCTTTGACATTTCTTCTTAATGGAAATGGAAACTGAATAATCAACATATGACAATGTTTGAGAGCTTTTGCTTTGTCTGTGAGGTGCAGTCTATGTCCAAATAATTGATATCTGTCTATCTCTTTGGAAAGAGAATATATGAATAGCTCCTCTCAGAGTTCATGGTGATGTACCAATCACTGTGTATCTTCCTTAGAAATTTGCAACCCAAATGCCCATCAATGATAGACTGGATTAAGAAAATGTGGCACATATACACCATGGAATACTATGCAGCCATAAAAAAGGATGAATTCATGTCCTTTGTAGGGACACGGATGAAGCTGGAAACCATCATTCTCAGCAAACTATCACAAGGACAAAAAAACAAACACCGCATGTTCTCGCTCATAGGTGGGAATTGAACAATGAGAACACTTGGACACAGGAAGGGGAACATCACACACCGGGGCCTGTTGTGGGGTGGGGGGAAGGGGGAGGGATAGCATTAGGAGACATACCTAATGTAAATGACGAGTTAATGGGTGCAGCACACCAACATGGCACATGTATACATATGTAACAAACCTGCACGTTGTGCACATGTACCCTAGAACTTAAAGTATAATAATAATTTAGAAAGACCTTAAAAAAAAAAGAAATAAATTTGGGTAGTGCTGGAAAGTTTGTTTTTGCTCTGGAGACATCTCAGAAAAATAAGAGGAACAGCAAATCTAAACACGACAAACCATTCTTTTGGTTCCTATCATATGATAGGCATTATCACTAACAACAACACATACTACTACTACTACTAATGAAACAATATATAAATATAATCATAACAAATAAATTATACCTCATTTTAATTTTCTCATAAAGCTGGAATGTATCAATCTCATGAAGTTACCACCTATGCTTTAAAGATTCCTCAAATCTATAAATAAATTTATCCCCAAACCAAGATTTATCAGCATCCTCCAGAAATTTTCAATCCTTACATATATTCAGCATTCATAAGTAGGTTCCAGCTTATTACAGAAAGTAATTTCCATAACCAGGTCTCATGTACAAAATAGATGCAAATGCCCTTCTAGAGGGTCTGTCTCAGCACTCAAAAAGTTGGATTTTCTTACCTTACAGTTTGCCATCTTGTGCTTTATAGATGTACCAAGCTGATATTAAATTTATTTTATATATATATATATATATTTGATACCTATTATGATTTGAGGGGCCTAGGACATACCTCTTTACAAGAGAGATATGGTACCTTCCTCCATGGAATTTATAATCTAGTGAAAGAAAGAGATAACATACAGTTGAATAAATAAGATGATTATTTAGAGTGATATAACTTATGGAAATTATAAAACAGGTTTCAGCATGCAATGAAGTGTTACAAATACAAATGTTAGACTCACAGACCAACTCCTTCATAAAGTACTTTCTTTCCTTCTTTGTAGCCTTATGTAACTCATGACAAGTGTCACAAATTCATTTACTTAAACTATTTATTGAATATCTACTCGATTGCATTTTTCTAGGCAATGTGGATAAACAAAACCAGCAATGATTCCCGACATTATAAAAATTATTCTAGTGGAAGCAGCATTCCTTGTCATAGGTGTCATTAATACTTATGGTCAGAATGTCCAAATTGTTTCCCAAATTATGTATTGTCTATGTCATATCAATCAACTGGTATGAAGAAATTTGGAGCTGAGACCGCTCAGAGCAGTAAATGTGCTGAGAAAGATCCTAAATTAATTTTAATATAAAAATCATTAGAATGCTGAAGTTGCATATTTATACTTTTTAAGCTGTATATTTTTGTGCTTACTGTGGCTTTGTACTATGTATAATGTAAAAGAAGGAACACAGAAACTTTTTTCTTCCAAATTATAGTGAGTATAATGCACATCATTTAGAGACTATTTTAATTAGAGCGTTACATAAGAGGTTAATAAAGCCATCCCAGTCACATTTTTGAATATTAATTTTTTAAATTGTAAAGATCTGCACAGAAAAAAACAGTCATAAACATCAAATTAGAGCCGTGTTCTAACAGTCAAATAAACCATTTATTGAATTTAATGAAGATCCTTTAAAGCAGTATCACAGAAGCTTCTATACTGAGAAATATGATGTTGCTCTTTTTTAAAAAGGAAGTTAACCATCCTTTTTTTCTAGAAGCAGTGGCAACTCAGAACATTACACCATTTCCTTGGCACCTTGCTGAGCCTCTACTATATGCAGAACACTGTATTACTGAGGAAAACAAATAATAGAACATGGAGTCTATGCCATAATTTCTTTTTTTTTAAATCAACTTTAATTTTACATTAAGGAGTAAATGTGCAGATTTTTACCTGGTGCATGACACTGAGGTTTGGGGTAAAAATGATCCTATCATCCATATAGTAAGCATAGTACCCAATAGATGGTTTTTCACCTCATGTGCCTCTCCCTCCCTTTCTCTTCTGTTAGTAAATAATTGCTACTACTAATGATAGTACAATACTATACTATACTGTATTAATAGTAACATTAATAATAATTTTATTAATGATTGTTTTCGTCTTTATGTCTATGTGTATCCGATGTTGAGCTACCACTTATAGGTGAGAACATGTGGTATTTGGTTTTCTCTTTGTTCATTAATTCACTTAGGATAATGGCCTCCAGCTCCATCTATGTTACTGCAAAGGACATAGTTTTGTTCTTTTGTATTCTGCCCTAATTTCCGAATGACCAACAAGAGCACAGAAGTCTTGGTTAATGTGACAATTGACTAGTTATCCACAAGGATATCCAGAAGAAATATATTAATTTTGAAAGTTAGCAAGAGTAAGAGAATAATTCTTTGTAATCATATCTCTAGTAAGTATCAGTAATTACAAGTTTTCACAATCTTAGCATTTTCTACAGTAAATTAATTCTCTAGAACTTCTCACAGAATTCAAATTTTCCACATTGTACACAAAATTAATTTTTATCTGAAATTGCTTCCTTTTTTAAAGCTTGCTTTCAACCATACTAATATGTTTTTCTTACTTTTATAGTTTTTTAATGAAAATATTTTTAAATATTGTGTACACCATGATGTTTTGAAACATTATACTTTGTGGAATGGCTCAACTGACTGCATTAATATATGCATTATCTCATATATTTATCATTTTTATGCGGTGAGCAAACATCAAATCTATTCTCTTCATAATTTTAAAGAATACAATACATTGTTATTAACTACAGTCACAGTGTTGTACAAGAGATGACGCTATGTTTTATTAATGTGACATAAAATTACTTGTTTAATGACATTTAAATCTTTAGCTAATTATTTTACTGGCATTATGCACACATAGTAAAATCAATGCTTATTTCCTAAGGTTTGTCTCATGTTGCTTTCTTTATATGTGGAAGCCCAAGGAGCTTGCCACCTAATAATATACCAAAGGCCTATATTATACATATAATTTACATTTATTTGTGTATTTTCCAGGAACCATATGCCTAAACTTTATTGTTTAGTAAGATACAAGGGCTTGATGAGTCTACCACTGGTAAGACTGTTCTTGGAGACATCTAAGCTATTGCTAATGTTTTGACTGACCCTTCAGCCACAACTATCTTGGTCTTGACTGCGCAGAATTTTGATTTGTGATATCCTACAGTTACTAAAACCTTGGCATGAGTTGTTTTATTAATTATGGTATCAAGAACTCTAAAGTGTCTGAGATTTTATTATGCTGGCAAGCTAAACACTTAGCATGCCACAATTTCATGAATGATGGCAGAAGACATACAACTTGTGGACGAGAGCCAAAAGAATTTGTTACATACAGCAGAGGAGTACGCATGAGCTTCATATTTACATTAGTTCCTCTTGCCCCCAAGTTCAATGGGGGGGTAATACAGAGTGGGCCAAGTGAATAGTGTACAAACAGTACACTAAAATCTGGTTACAACTAAAAATAATTGTGCTTAGAAAACCCCCAATTTTATAAGGGGGCTCATATGGTTTGGCTGTGTCTCCACACAAATCTCATCTTAAATTGTAGGGCCCATAATGTCCATGTATTGTGGGAGGGACCCAGTGGGAGATAATTGAATTATGGGGCCGGTTTTCCCCATATTGTTCTCGTGATAGTAAATAAGTCTCATGAGAGCTGATTGTTTTATAAGGGGAAACCCTTTTTTGGTTGGCTCTCATTTTCTCTCTCGTCTGCTGCCATGTAAGATGTGCTTCTTGCTTTTTACCATGATTGTGAAGCCTCCTCTGTCACGTGGAACTGTGAGTCCATTGAACCTCTTTTCCTTTTAAAAATCACCCAGTCATGAGTATATCTTTATCACCATCGTGAAAATGGACTAGTAGTGGGGCTGTTGACAACTCTGCCTAACATTTGTTTCAGAGAAAGACATTATTTTTAGATTCTGGCAAAGAAACAAATCTGTTCTGTGCTCTGAAGGGAGACATTATCTCTCTCTATATTCCAAGGCAGCTTGCTATACAAACATCCTTCAAAAGACTGTCTTGAAAAAGGCTGTCATCCCCACTAAACAAGACTTGCAACCATGTGAGAGACCCAAGGAAATATGTCTCCCAATATTTTCTTGTAGATTTTGCTAATTTCTCTACTCTTAGTTTATTTGAGGTCAACAAGTAGCCTTGGGAACTGCTCGATAACAAATTACTAGCCATCTGAGCTTCTCAGTGGCATCCTTATCTTGAGGTAAATGACCACAGGACCCGCATTTACTTTCTACAGGTTGAGTATTCCTTACTAAAATGATTGGGACCAGAAGTGTTTCAGAGTGGATTTTTTGGATTTTGTAAGATTTGCATTACACTTAACCGGTTGAGCATCCCAAATCTGACAATCCAAAATCTGGTATTTTCCAATGGGCATTTCCTTTGAGACTTATGTTGGCACTGAAAAAGTTTATATTTTGGAACATTTTGATGATTTCAGATTTTTGAATTTGGGATGCCCAACCTGTATTCTATGTTTTAATGGGGCTTCCACGTGTATTTTATTAGGGCCCAGGGTTCAGTGGGTCCCTGAACTCATCTTGTGGCTAGTTCTAGAATGCACAATTAGGATAGACATTCCTAACAGCTGGTGAAATCTCCACATTGGTTTTCTGACCTGGGGTATGAGGGCTATTAATTATATTGGAAAAGGCCAATTGGAAGGCATTAGAACTGTCTCAATCTAGGAAAATGGTAAATACTGAATATAAAGCAATTCTGCATTCCCAGAAGGAATACAGAGATTAGTGCCACCATCAAGGACTTTAAAGATGCAGAGACGGTGGTTCTCATCACAACCCCATTCAAGTCTCCCATTTGGCCTGTATAGAAGACAGATGTCTCTTGGATAATGATAGTGAATTATCATAAGCTTAATTATGTGGCGACTCCAATTGCAGCTGCTCTACCAGATGTGGTTTCATTGCTTGAGCAAATTAATAAATCCCTCTGGTATCTGGTATGCAGCCACTGATCTAGCAAATGCCTTTTTCTCCATACCTATTCATATAACCCACCAGAGCAGCTTTCTTTCAAGTGGCAAGACCAGCAATACACCTTCACCATCCTACTTCAGGGTTACATCAACTCTGCAGCCCTATGTCATAATTTAGTTTAAAGAGAACTTGTTCACCTTTCCTTTCCATAAGGTATCATGCTGGCCCATTACGTTGATGACATTATGCTGATTGAAGCTCGTGAGCAAGAAATAACAACTACTCTAGACTTATTGGTAAGACATTTGCACGTCAGGCAAGGGAAATGATTCCTCCTCAAATTCAGGGGCCTTCTATCTTAGTGAAACTTCTAGAAGTCCAGTGGTATGGGGGCATGCCAAGATATCCATTCTAAGGTGAAGGATAAATTTTTGTATCTGGTGCTTCTTACAATCCAAAATGAGGCACAACACCTAGTGGACCTCTTGATTTTGGAATCAACATATTCCGTTCCTTATTTGGGTGTGTTACTCTGGCCCATTTACCCAGTGACCTTTAAAGCAAATAGTTTTGAGTGGGGCACAGAACAGAAGTCTCTGCCACAGGTCTGGGCTGCTATGCAAGCTGCTATGCCACCTGAGCCACGTGATCCAGCAGATCTAATGGTGCTTGAAGCGTCAGTGGCAGTAGAGATGCTGTTTGAAGTTTTGGGGGAAGACCCCTATAGGTAAATCACAGCATGAGCCTTTTAGATTTTTGAGCATGTCTTTCCATTATCCATAGATAAGTACTCTTCTTTTGAAAAACAGCTCTTGGCCTGCCACTGGGCCTTAGTGGAGACTGAGTATTTAACCATGGCAACAAAATGGTCATGTATTCTGAGCTGGCCATCATGAATTTAGTGTTATTGGACCCAATAAGTCAAAATTTTGGGAGTGCAGAGCAACTCTTCACCATCAAATGGAAATGATATTTATGTGAATGAGCCCAAGCAGGCCCTGAGGCACAAGCAAGTTATGTGAGGAAATGACTCAAATCCTATGGTCTCTATCCAAACTGCCTTCTCTCTCCCCCAGCTTGCACCTATGACCTCATGGAGAGTTTTCTAGCATCAGTTGACAGAGGAAGAAAAGACTTGGGCCTGGTTTACCAATGGTTTTGCACAATATGCAGGCACCACCTCAAAGGGGAAAGCTGCAGCATTATAACCCCTGTTGGGGACATCCTTGAAGGAAAATCCTCCCAATGGAAAGAACTGCAAGAAGGGCAGCTGGTTATTTACTTTGCTTGATAGCAGAAATAGCTAGACATGTGAATATATGCCCTTCCATGGGCTGTAGCCAATGGTGTGATTAGATTATCAGGGTTTAGAAAAAAAAGAAATTGGTGGAAAATTGATGACAAAGAGAGATATGTGGATAGATCTTCCTGAATGGGAATACAACATGAAGCTATTTGTGTTCACTAAGTGCTCACCAAAGGGTGAGCTCAGCCTCAAAGGTGAGGACTTTACTAATCAAGTGGATAGGATGATCCATTTGCTGAGTATCAATCAGTCTTTCCCAGGCCACCCGGTCATCACCCAATGGACTCATGAACACATTGCCATGGTGGCAGAAAGGGAGGTTATTCATGGACTCAGAAACAAGGACTTTCATTTTCCTAAGCCAATATAGCTATGGCCACTGCTGAGTGTCCAGTCTGCCAACAAAAGGGACCTGCACTGAGTCCCTGATATGGAACTATTGCCCCAGTTGATCAGACAGTTACCTGGAAGAAGGTTGATTACATTGCCCACTTCCATAGGAAACAGGGCAAGCGCTTATTTTCTTACTGGACTAGAAGCTTACTGTGGATATGGATGTGCCTTCCCTGCACACAATGCTTCTGCCAAAACTACCATTCATGGACTTATATATTGCTTCATCTGCCATCATACTATTCTACACAGCATTGCGTCTGATCAAGGAACTCACTTCACAATAAATGAAGTGAGGCAATGGGAACAATGTTTATGAAATTCACTGTTCCTTCCACATTTTTCAGCATCCTGAAGCATCTAGCCTTGTAGAATGGTGGCATGGCCCTTTGAAAACTTTGTTAGATCACCATCTATGTGGCAATTCCTTGCAAATCTAGAACAAGGTTTTCCAGAAGGCTGTATGTGTTCTGAATCAGTGTCCAATATATGGTACAGTTCCTCCCATAGCCAGAATTCATGGTCCTAGTAATCCAGGAGTGAAAGTAGGAGTCGAATCACTCTGCGTCATCTCAAGCAACATACTGGCAAATGTTTTGCTTCCTATTATTACTGCGAATTTATGCTGTATTGGCCTAGAGATCTTAATTCAAAGGGAGGAATGCTTCTGCCGGGAGACACAATAATTACCCCATTAAACTGGAAGTTAAGATTGTTATCTGGCCACATTGAGTTCCACATACCTCTGAGTAAACACGTCAAGAAGGGAGATAAGATGTTGGCTGCGGTGATTGATCTGAACTAACAAGGGTAAATTGGACTGTTGTTATTCAACAATGGAGGTAATGAAGAGAATGTATGGACTACAAGAGATCTCTTAGTGCTTCTCTTAGTATTATCATGTTATTTAATTAAGATCAATAGAAAATTATAACAACCCAATTCAGCTAGGACTATGAATGGCCTAGAATTTTCAAGATTGAAGCTTTGGGTCATACAACCAGATAAAGAACCACAACCAGCTGATATTCTTTCTGAAGGTAAAGAAAATACAGAATGAGTAGTAGAAACTAGTTATAAATCCCATTCACAATTGCCACAAAATAAAATACCTAGGAATACAGTTAACCAGGGAGGTGAAAGATCTCTATAATGAAAATTACAAAACACTACTCAAAGAAATCAGAGATAACACAGACAAATAGAAAAACATTCCATGCTCATGGATAGGAATAATCAATATTGTTAAAATGGCCATACTGCTTAAAGCAACTTACAGATTCAATGCTATTTCTATCAAACTACCAAATAATAAATTCTTCTTCACAGAACTAGAAAAAAAAAGTATTTAAAAATTTATATAGAACTGAAAAGGAGCCCAAATACCCCAAGCAATCTTAAGCAAGAAGAATAAAGCAGGAGGCATCACACTATCCAACTTCAAACTGTACTACAGGGCTACAGTAACCAAAACAGCATAGTACTGATAAAAAACACACATAGACCAATGGAACAGAATAGTGAGCCTGAAAATAAGGCCACACATCTACACCATCTGATCTTTGACAAAACTGACAAAAACAAGCAACAAATAAAGGAATCCCTATTCAATAAATGGTTCTGGGATAACTGGCTAGCTATATGCAGAATAGTGAAACTGGATCCCTTTCTTACACCATATACAAAAATCAACCCAAGATGGGTTAAAGGCATAAATGTAAAACTCAAAACTATAAAAATCCTGGAAGATAACCTAGGTAATACCATTCTGGACATAAGCACAAGCAAAAATTTCATTACCAAGACACTAAAAGCAACTGCAAGATAAGCAAAAATTGACAAATGGGATCCAATTAAAATAAAGAGCTTCTGAACAGCAAAAGAAATTATCAAAAGAGTGAACAGACAACCTACAGAATGGGAGAAAATTTTTGCAATCTAGCTATCTGACAAAGGTGTAATACCCAGACTCTACAAAAAAATTAAATTTACAAGAAAAAAAAAACACCATTAAAAAGTGGGAAAAGGATATGAACAGACACTTCTCAAGAGAAGACATTTATGCGGCCAACAAACATATTTTTAAAAAGCTCATCATCACTGGTCATTAGCAAAATGCAAATCAAAACCACAATGAGATACCAACACATGCCAGTTAGAATGGTGATCATTAAAAAGTAAGGAAACAACAGATGCTGGAGACGCTGTGGAGTAATAGGAACACTTTTACGCTGTTGGTGGGAGTGTAAATTAGTTCAACCATTGTGCAAGACAGACAGTGTGGTGATTCCTCAAGGATCTAGAACCAGAAATACCATTTGACCCAGCAATCCCATTATTAAGTATATACCCAAAAGATTATAAATCATTTTACTATAATGACACATGCACACATATCTTTATTGCAGCACTGTTCACAATAGCAAAGATCTGGAACGAACCCAAATGCCCATCAATGATAGACTGGATAAAGAAAATGTGGCGCATATACACCATGGAATACTATGCAGCCATAAAAAAGAATGAGTTCATGTCCTTTGCAGGGACATGGGTGAAGCTGGAAACCATCATTCTCAGCAAACTAACACAGGAACAGAAAATCAAACGCTGCCCATGTTCTCACTCATAAGTGGGAGTTGAACAATGAGAACATATGGGCACAGGGAGGGGAACATCACACACCAGGGCCTGTCGGGGGTGGGGGGCAAGGGGAGGGATAGCATTAGGAGAAATACCTAATGTAGATGATGGGTTGATGGGTGCAGCAAACCACCATGGCACATGTGTACCTATGTAACAAACCTGCATATTCTGCACATGTATCCCAGAACTTAAAGTATAATTTAAAAAAAAAAAAAGAAAGAAGAAGAATAGGTGTATGGCTGCCAAGTTGACAATGGGTGGATGTGTGATGGTTAATTTTATGTGTCAGTTTGACTAGTCACAGTGTGTTTAGATTAATCATTATTTCTGGGTGTGTCTGTGAGGATGGTTTCAGGATGAGATTAGTATTTGAATCAGTGGACGCAGTAAGGTTTATTGCCCTCTGCAATATGGGCAATAAACGTTGAGGCCTGGAATAGAACAGTAAGCCAGAGAAAGGAGCAACTAACTTTGAGTGCTTTTTGCCTGCCTGCTTCGGCTGATATAGCTCATCTCATTTTCTCTGACCCTTGGTCTGGAAATTACACCATCAATTCCCTGCATTCTCAGGTTTTGGGGCTTAGATTGAAACTTTGCCACAGGCTTTTCTGGTTCTCTAGTTTATAAATGGCAGGTCTTAGGATTTCTTACCCTGCATAATTAAGTGGGTCAATTGATCAGTATGGATAGACAGCTAGCTAGCTAGATATAGATAGATAAAAATATATATTTATCTATCTGTATATGTATATATGCATATATATCTATCTGTATATGTATATATGCATATATATTTCTCTATATATGTATATATAGATACGCATATATGTATATATAGATATGCATATGTATAGATAGAAATATATATTTCTATATCTATATATACATACATAGATCTAGATAGTTTCCAACTTCATCCATGTCCATGCAAAGGACATGAACTCTTTCTTTTTTATGGGTGCATAGTATTCCATGGTGTATATGTGCCATATATATATAGATCTATATATTTCTCTAACCATATATACATATAGATAGATAGAGATTGTATATATGTATATATAGATAGAGATTATATCTATCTATATAGATAGAGATTATATCTATCTATATAGATAGAGATTATATCTATCTATATAGATAGATATACATAATTCAGATTCTGTTTTCTTTCAGGTTCTGTTTTTCCGGAGAACCTTGACTAATACGATAAGGACTGAAATGCAGCAGATTCAGGAAAGATGCAAAAGTAGGAACTAGAAATAGATATAGTTGTGTATAATTTCCTCAGTAAGATAATATAGACTTAGAATAGTTGAAGTTAATTTCTAGACGTTCTTTGATTTTCAATTCATTTGCTAATAGAAGAGTAGCAATACCATTCGAAGAATGTAGTATCATGTACATACAATAATTTACACTCTTACCATGTTCATTGCTGAAGCATCCCATTTAAGGAGAGAAAAGCTAAACATATATACATTGAAAAGCTTTTTCCAGTAATATCATCCAAAATTTTAACTGTTTACCAGGTTTTTTTTTTCTAAGAATTTTAAAAGGAAAGATCAGCTAAATCACCACATTTTCTCACAATCAATCTTTTCTTGACTGAGTCCTTTGATATTTGTATCAATTGATAAAATTGACTCTTGGAACTTTGGTCATTAAAATTTGAATAAAGTTGGCAATGGGTAAATAAGTACTAATTCTTCTGTGACTCAAGAGCCTAATCAGCATGAGGTCTGAGTAATCCAGTTTTTATATTAATAGCCATTACCCAAAAGTTGCGACGTGAGAAAATCTTTCCAAAGCCAGTGTTCAAACTCACTCAGATTCCCTTGAACTATCAGAAGATTCAAATAACTCATAGTCAAAGAAAACATAAAATGTTAGTAAATTAGACTGGGGACACTGGATCTTTTAGAAAGAACACAGCATGGGTGTAAATTACTTGTGCCAAATATTGCATCTAATAGGTACTCAGGTACCTAAATGAAGTCAGTGTTGCTCTTGAAATGTACAGTGTTTTGTGACCCAAGTCAATGGTTATCAAACATGAACAGTCATTTAGTCCGAATCTTTGTGGCTAGCTCTTTAGAAGCATGCAGAAAATGGGGACTGTTTGTTTGCTTTTTCTTTAGCATTCAATAGGTCCTTTTAGTAAGCTTGAAAGTGCTCTAAAAAGAAACTTTATTGTAACATCATAGGCGTCTCACACCAGTCAGAATGAGTATTATTAAAAAGTCAAAAAATAACAGATGCTGGCAAAACTGAAGAGAAAGAGAAATGCTTATACACTGTTGGTGATAATGAAAATTAGTTCAGCCCCTGTGGAAATCAGTTTGGAGATTTTTCAACTAAAAATTGAATTGCTATTCGACTCAGCAATCCATTTACTGAGTATGTACCCAAAGGAAAAAAAAATCATTTTACCAAAAAGACATATGCACTTGTATGCTTATTACAGCACTATTTACACTAGCAAAGACACGGAATCAACTTAGATGCCAAATAATGGATAAAGAAAACATGGCACATATACACCATGGAATACTATGAAGCCATTAAAAAATGAAATCATTTTCGTTACCACAACATGGATGTAGCTGAAGACTATCATTCTAAGCAAATTAATGCAGAAACAGAAAATTAAATATCATGTATTCTCACTTAGAAGAGGGAGTTAAATATCAGGCATACACTGACATAAAGATAGAAACGATAGACATCAGGAACTCTAAAAGCAGAAAAGGATGGAAGGGAGTAAGGGCCAAAAGCTTCGTATTGGGTACTATGTTCACTATCTGGGTGCTGGGATCAACAGAAGCCGAAACTTTGGTATCGTGCAATATACTCTTGTAACAAACCTCCATATGTATCCCCTGAATCTAAGATAAAAATTAAAATTAAAAACAAACAAAAAAAAGAAGTGTGATTACAGCATTCATCCCTACTCACCAAACCACTGTCAACATCATAGGCTTCATTTTTGATAGCCACCTGACTCAGTTCACCATGTTTATTTACCACTTCATAGGTGCAAGCAGTTTTCAACAACTCATATAAGATACAAGGCCTAAGGAAGCTGAAAAACTATTATTATTAATGCATTTTCTCTAAGGTTATTTTCTCAATTGTGCAATGGGGTTAATGACTACCACTTCAGTGAGTAGCTAAGAGCAGTAACAATGCTGTACTTATTCCATTAGATTGCTAGGAGGAATAAATGAGCAAATACTCATAAAGCTTTTGGAACACTGTCTGGTACATTGCCATGCTAAGTATGTGCTAGGTATTATATTAGTATCCCATTTTACAGAAAGGAATCTGAGAATCTTAAGACTTAAGAAACTAGCTCAGAATCACACAGCTTTTTAAATAGTAGGTTTAGGAAACCAATCCAGATATGCCTAACTACAAAACCTGTGTCATCTTCATTACCACAGATGTTGACAACCTTATCCAAGAAACAATTGCTTTACTTCTTCAATATCTTTCTAGGAAAGATCGGTTGAATGAACATTGACCTGTATTTTTACATCCATAAATCTATAGTAAGGAAAATTGTACATTCTCTGTATTATATATTTTTCACCACAACCCAATGTTTTAGGAACTCTTATGGCCTTTTTTACAGATGAGAAAACTGAGGCACATAAAAATTAGATATCTTGCACAAGATCTCACAGCTGTTGTGACAAAGCTGGAATTCTACCTGAGTTTTGTCTGACTCCAGGAACCACATTTTTTATCACTTTTAACCAAAGTCTCCATCACCTTTGAATTTATTGTCTTTACATCTACTGTTTTTGGAGGTATTTGTATTCCTGAGCATCTCTCTCAAGAAACCATGAGGCACTGGTGCATGCTCCCAGTGAAAATACAGCCCACCCTTCCACAGCAGTTTAGAACTTCAATTTCCCTCGCCACACACACACACACACACACACAATTTCCATCTCATAGATGTCTATTGTATTTATTTATTTGCTTGTTTTTGTTTTTAATCTGAATCCAACTCAGGATTAGACTTAATTATAAAAAGTTGAACAAAAGATGTCCCCTGCTTTTGGATTGGTCGTGGTCCTGTGGGATTCAAAAGCAAAACAGAAATTACTATTCTAAGAGATTTTTTCTTTCATTCTCTCTCTCCCTTTCTACACTCCCTCTCTTTCTCATATATATGAGTGTATACACATATCCACATATAAACATATATATATATACACATGTAGGAATATAGGTGCACACATATAAGTACATAAATATACACACAAAAATATTTGAGTTACAAAGATCCTTGAGAGAATACTTTATTATGAGTGAATCCACTCATACTCTATATACTCTGCTAGCCTTGTTGAAATACACAGTTTACATTTATATTTATATATATAACATAGATTTATATTTTGTTACGTGTGTGTGTGTGTGTGTATATATATATATATATATATATATAAAACTTCCTTTCTTCATTCATTGCTTATTTCCACAAATATTCACCAGACCTTCATGAAGCACTTACTAGGGCTCCAGAACTTAAGCCATTCATTCTACCTACATGTATTATGCCAGTAAGCATCTAATTCTGACAGTGGAAACCAGCCACCTTATTTCATACTAATGATATTATGTATTTATATGGACAGTGAAAGACTCTTCATGCTGTTCAAGAGATTCTGGAAAAGAGCTGTGTGCCACACTGCATTCATAGATTAAGTATTCACCATCACTACAGTCTTTATTTGAGAAAGCCAAATGCCTTGGAGCCCACAGGTGAAAACTGTGTGTTCCTTGTTATCTGAAAATAGCGTGTCACTGCCGGAGTTAATTACCTAAAGAGCTCTGCACAGAATCCACGTAACTGAGTCATGCTTTTCTTCTAAATTAGAACAATATAATTGTAACACGTAAGTCTTTTTGTATTTACTCTAATGAGCTCACTTCTCAGTTTTGCTAGTGACATGATAAACTAATAGAAGGGTCGATATGATGTCTCTATGGTAATTATCATGCCACTTCTCCTCTCCTCCTACATTCTTCTCATGTTACATTTTAATGTGTTTCTGCTCAAGTCAATTCAATTTATCAGTAGGCAAGAGGCATGAAACAGCACTGATTTGCTGTGAATCTACTTACAAGTAAACTGGAAAACTCAATTTTCAAGTTAAGTTTTCAATAAGATATACATGAGATGAACAATACTGATTTGAAAGATATCATTATTTACAGAGATTTAATCTTATGTAAATATAAAAGAAAAAATATTAAATGGTGCTGTGTATTTTGCACTCGCAAAATATATGTGTTTCCTTCTTGATCCTTCATTACAAAGGAACTTTAAGGTTATAATCTATAATACGATAAGCCATAAGTAATTACAGAATAATAAAATGTGAAGAGACCCAAGAGCTACTCCAACGCAGTGAGTTTAATTTTTTTTAATTTTTTTATTTTTTTAAGAAGGAGTCCCACTCTGTTGCCTAGGCTGGAGTGCAGTGGCGTGATCTTGGCTGAGTCACAGTGAGTTTTAAACTGGAGTGTGTGTCCCTTTGTGTAGAAGATCATGAAGACGTTTGAAGGAGTACGTGGATGTGGCTAGTTCTCAGAGAATCTATTTTGTTTTCCCACTTCCATGCATCATCTTTCTAAAATTGGTCTGCCTGGAAACACCCGGAGTACAGGCTCCAGGGAGACTCTTCTCTCTCACTTCCCTTTTATTTTATTTTATTATTATTGTACTTTAAGTTTTAGGGTACGTGTGCACAATGTGCAGGTTAGTTACATATGTATACGTGTGCTATGCTGGTGTGCTGCACCCATTAACTCGTCATTTAGCATTGAGATATACCTAATGCTAAATGGCAGTGTTTTCAAGTCGCCCCTAATATCACAATACGGGGTACTGCCCTTAGGAAGAAAAACCTCCAAGGCACTAAACACAGGTTCAACAGGAAACACTATTAGTCACTATCGAGAACGTGAGTCAAACTACCACTAGGTTACGTATTCTTTGCAATTCATGTGGTTTCCAACGCTTTCCTTTCAACCACATTGAAGAAGGACCTAAGACAAATAAGAGCTGATAAATTTTAATATATAAGTCAGAAGGAGTTTAAATGAGTGAGAAACATTACTAAAATAAAACTCCTTTCTAATCTTATATTTTACACAAATAGGTTTCTAGTCTTAACATATATGCAACACACATACACACACATAAAGTGTTTGATAATAAATTCAATTAGAGCACAAAATAATATTTATCCATGGACATATAAACTCATTGAAAAATTATTCTTATCCAACTCATTTAAGAAATAGATTTTACATAAATATTGATTTTATGTTTTATTTCTTTTATTCAAATGTGTAATGTGTTTTATTTTGATCAACGGTATACTACAAAATAAATGTAATCATAATTCAATCTTGAATGATTTTTTAACCCATAGGAAAGTATGGTAACTGAAAATTATTTTAAAATGAATGTTATATGTATGTCATTAAAATACATATTTAATATGGATATATTTTATACCAAAGAAATATGATCTGATGTTCAATTAAAGGCTTAATTATAAATATTAAATAGTATAAAATTATGTGGGGATGACTATATGAATTACAAGACAAAAAGAAACAATGTTAAATCTCTGACTATTTTAATGCAGATTGTTCATATACTTTTTAAAAGATAATGTGTGTATTCAATTGTTTTGATAGATACTATTGATGCATTTAAAAAGATAAAATATTTTCTTTTTAAAATTTGATATATCAATATGCTTTAAAGTATGTCCTTTCTCATCATGTAAACATATACTGAAAAGTGTTAGCTTGTAATTTATAAGTGAAGGAGTATTTTTTAATGATCGCCATTCTAACTGGTGTGAGACGGTATCTCATTGTGGTTTTGATTTGCATTTCTCTGATGGCCAGTGATGATGAGCATTTTTTCATTTGTTTTTTGGCTGCATAAATGTCTTCTTTTGAGAAGTGTCTGTTCATATCCTTCACCCACTTTTTGATGGGGCTGTTTTCTTCTTGTAAATTTGTTTGAGTTCACTGTAGATTCTGGGTATTAGCCCTTTGTCAGATGAGTAGGTTGCAAAAATTTTCTCCCATTCTGTAGGTTGCCTGTTCACTCTGATGGTAGTTTCTTTTGCTGTGCAGAAGCTCTTTAGTTTAATTAGATCCCATTTGTCAATTTTGGCTTTTGTTGTCATTGCTTTTGGTGTTTTAGACATGAAGTCCTTGCCCATGCCTATGTCCTGAATGGTAATGCCTAGGTTTTCTTCTAGGGTTTTTATGGTTTTAGGTCTAACATTTACGTCTTTAATCCATCTTGAATTAGTTTTTGTATAAGATGTAAGGAAGGGATCCAGTTTCAGCTTTCTACATATGGCTAGCCAGTTTTCCCAGCTCCATTTATTAAATAGGGAATCGTTTCCCCATTGCTTGTTTTTGTCAGGTTTGTCAAAGATCAGATAGTTGTAGATATGTGGCATTAAAAAGTCAGGAAACAACAGGTGCTGGAGAGGATGTGGAGAAATAGGAACACTTTTACACTGTTGGTGGGACTGTAAACTAGTTCAACCCTTGTGGAAGTCAGTGTGGCGATTCCTCAGGGATCTAGAACTAGAAATACCATTTGACCCAGCCATCCCATTACTGGGTATATACCCAAAGGACTATAAATCATGCTGCTATAAAGACACATGCACACGTATGTTTATAGCAGCACTATTCACAATAGCAAAGACTTGGAACCAACCCAAATGTCCAACAACGATAGACTGGATTAAGAAAATGTGGCACATATACCATGGAATACTATGCAGCCATAAAAAATGATGAGTTCATGTCCTTTGTAGGGACATGGATGAAACTGGAAACCATCATTCTCAGCAAACTATCGCAAAGACAAAAAACCAAACACTGCATGTTCTCACTCATAGCTGGGAACTGAACAATGAGAACACATGGACACAGGAAGGGGAACATCACACACTGGGGACTGTTGTGGGGTGGGGGGAGTGGGGAGGGATAGCATTAGGAGATATACCTAATGCTAAATGACGAGTTAATGGGTGCAGCACACCAGCATGGCACATGTATACATATGTAACAAACCTGCACATTGTGCACATGTACCCTAAAACTTAAAGTATAATAATAATAAAATTTAAAAAAAAGAAAAGAAAAAAAGTGAAGGAGTATTTTTAAAGTTTGATGAACTTTTTTAAAAAAGTTGATCATAAAACAACTTAATACAAAAGTTTGATTAACACTGTTCAAATAGAACTTTCAAGCGATTTTCACAGTATACACCTTCCTTCAAATGAAATCTTACAAGGAGTCCTAGTATATAAAACAGACATGCTTGGAACAACTGTGCACCCCATTTCTCCCCATACTGCTGTAACTCCAGCAGCAGCCCTGGAAGTATCTTCTATGCATCTATAAAACAGTTTTCTAGTCACTGATCTAGTAAAACCTCTTATTTTACAGTTGGAAAGCAATGGCTCAGAGCCAGTGAGTAGCTGAACTATCCTCAAACCCAAGTTATCTACATTCAAAGCTTAGATATTTTATATATTTTAAAAAAATGTAACAAAGACTATAACAAGATACTATTTGGTCCCCATGGCTCAGTCTACCCTTTAATAAATCATTGAAAAATGCATGTTTGATACATAATTTTTTTTGCCTTGTGTTTTTTAGACACTATTTTCAACCCCTCATTTTTCAAGTTTGTGGCACAATTGTCCTATGTGTGTCTTCTCTTTTTCCTAAGAGACTTAGGTAATAAAAAGACTAGAGTAAAACTTCAGTATCATAGAAAGCAAAGGAAAAGCAAACTTGATTCAGTAAAATGTATTAATTTTATGAGATTTTAAAAGAAATAGTTTTATTACTATTAAAACTTGAGATATGGTATAAATGAGCAAAATGAGTAAAATAAGTATAAACGGTGATAAATTCATTTTCAGGGTTACCACAAGCCCAAATCTTTACTGTACAAGAATGAATTACTACATTCAGAAGTAATAAGGAAGATGAATATGGCTTTAATTTTTTGAGATTGATGTTTGCAAGCTTGATTGATTATCTAGAAATATATCTACATAGATTATATGGTGCTTAACATAATTCATTTTGAAAAATTGAATTCAAAGACAGTACCTGTGTTTCATCTAAATAAATACATATGACTGCTTGACACTTCTGATTCTTTCTTATTCAACAAGTTATTTTGATGTCTATTGAAATTACCTTAATTTTTTGTGGTAATTACAAAATATCCAAGAAGTCTCTCCCCAACAGTGTTATCCTCAGCTTAACTCTACAAACAGAAAATTATGCCATCCCATATGTTTCCGATTTATTACATCAGTTTTGACTTGAAATCTTCAGCTCTGTCTATAGAACGAAACTTAATAGGTCACTTAGATCAATATTGACAGTCAAATTTGCTAATCCCATTGCGTGTACAAGTTGCTCACAGGTAATTGGATGTATACATAGAAAACATTCCCCAGCCCCTAGGCAACTATGTCCTGCCTGTTCCTTAGTTTTATGTGTGCACTTATCTCTCTGATCTGCTATTGTGTTCCTCCTTGCACACTCTACTGTAGGGTCATTGGCCTACACTGCACTTTAATTCTTTTAACCTGCCAGCTTCCTTCCTGCTTTGAGGCATTTGCACTGGCTTTGCCTCTGCCTGGAATACATTTCCCCCAGATATACTACATGGCTCACTCACTTTTTTCAGGTCTTTTCCTAATGTCTCGTTGTCAGTAAGTTCAACTCTTACTGACCTTCATCCTTTTTTTCCTTTATTTGGACTTATCATAAAGCATGCTATATAATTTATTTCTTTGTTTTATTTGTATTGTGCATCCCAAATATAATTCATGCAAA
This sequence comes from Pan paniscus, assembly GCF_029289425.2. NCBI lineage: Eukaryota > Metazoa > Chordata > Mammalia > Primates > Hominidae > Pan > Pan paniscus. The sequence goes on from NC_073272.2 coordinate 142,323,950, forward strand.
GACAGGATTTTTTTTTTCTGAAGGAATAAATAAATCTTGATTTCAAATATGATAAAATATAAAAATAAATTCTTTAGTATTAAAGGCTATAGTAATCCCAAAAAGATCATGGGCCCTTCTATTTATGGAAGATTGTAGTTTAGAAAATAATAATATAGGAAGAAGATAACAGCAATTGTATACATAACAATATTTTAAATGATTATGTTAACAAAGAGAGAAGGAAAATGTAAATAAATTCAGAGAATTCAGTGCAATTAAATCAAACTCATTTTGTGAAATAAGACTCAACAGGGAAACTACCTGCACGATCCTTTCTGTGATGAACTGAATTTTCATCATCTATGGTGCTGGCTGGTCCTCAGAATCAGAAATAAGTCTAGTGTTAATAGAAATATTTTATCTTCCTTGCAAGTGAAATGTGAATGTTACAGACAATAGCAAACCCGTGTTTTAAAATGTATTGTGTATTATCAGCCTAGTAGCAGCATTTAAATTCAATTCACAAAACCACTCTAGATCAAGGCAGCATAAAAAAGGAATCTGTCAATCCCAACGCTTAGAAGCAACCAAAATTAAATTTTGCTGTGCACTCCAAATTTTAAGGTGGCTGCATGCAGTTTAATAAGCTAAGTATATTATCCTTAAAGTAACTTTTTGTATGGTGTTAATTATTTGTAAATATGCTAGTCTTCTCAAATAGAATTCTCTTATCCTCTTTTTATTTCCCAATCTTGATAAATTCTGGGACATTAATTACATATATGTGTGTGTTTGTGTGTGTATGTGTGTGTTTGTGTGTGTATGTGTGTGTGTGTGTAATAGAAAAATGGCAAACTGTCTTTACCCTTGAGATTACGCTCATGTATTCTGTTCCTACCGTACACTCTGAAAAGCACATTAAAGTAAAGTAACTTGCTTTCAAAATGTTACTCTGCCTTATGTTGAATAAAAGTGGTGGAAGTGGGCATCTTGTGTTGTTCCAGTTCTCAGTGGGGGAATGCATTCAACTTTTCCCCATTCAGGTTAATGTTGGCTGTGGGTTTGTCACAGACGTCTTAAATATGATTCTGATAAAAGGTGCAAAAGAACACTTACAAATATAGACAAGGGCATCACCAACAAATAGAGAGTAAAAACTGAGAGTCAAGTAGGAAAATTGTAGAATTCATATAAAGCATTTCTTTCAATGAAGACAAGCAGCTGCTCTCAGGAACAGATTCTATTTCCAAGTGGCAGAAGGGCTACTGTTCTAATAATGTTAACACATGGCCTGGAGAACCTCAAATAAAAACTATTACCTCAGAGAAGGAGCTGTAAAATTAAAGGGCCAATCAAACTGTATTTGCTTGAAAAGACAATCACAAAATGTGCATAAATAAACCCCTAACCAAGTAGCTTAGCCACAGTTGGCTGTGAATAAGAAAATGTAGAATGAAGCCAAGCACTGGATTCGATGTCTTACCGTGTGAGTAGTGTGCTCACTTGTGATAAGCACCTGTTCTTCTTGCCTGCTTCATTCACCCATCTCCTTCCTATTTTGTATTTTTAAAATATTATATTAACTCACAATTTTTTAAATTGATTCCACTTCTCCCTTCTTCCATGCTCTCATCTTATAATCGCTCTCCTTTCTTCCATTATTCTTCTGAAATCCAAACATGACCTCACATATACCCTGATTTAATCATTCAGAGACTCCTTGCTGATATTCAATCATTCAATGACTCCTTGCTCCTGAGACAGGGATTTTAATTTGCTTTGTTCTCAGTTGCATCTTCAGTGCCCAAAAATGTGCTTGCACTCAAAAGGCATTGAACAACTTTATTGAATGAGTAAACCAAATTTTTGCCATGGTAACAAATTATTTTCCACAATGCCAGACAATGCTCTTCACAACCTAGCCTGAAACCACCTTTCCTGGCTCTTTTTTTGGAATTCCTTCTGTCAAATACACTCTATGCCTGACTTACTCTCACTGTACCAAAATTCACCATGTTCCTAGAAACTTCACAATTCTGTGCTGCATGGCCCTTTCTTTTTTTTTTTTTTTTCTTTCTTTCTTTTTTTTGGGGGGGTGGGGGATGGAATCTCACTCTGTTGCCAGTCTGGAGTGCAGTGGCACCATCTCGGCTCACTGCAACCTCCGCCTCCTGGGTTCAAGTGATTCTCCTACCTCAGCCTCCTGAGTAGCTGTGATTACAGGTGCATGCCACCATGCCCAGCTAATTTTTGTATTTTTAGTGCAGATGGGGTTTCACCATGTTGGTCTGGATGGTCTTGATCTCTTGACCTCGTGATCCACCTGCCTCAGCCTCCCAAAGTGCTGGGATTATAGGCGTGAGCCACAATGCCTGGCCGGTCTTTCTAATACAGCCAGTAAGGAGAGATTCTACAGTTAATTGAGTAGCAAGATACAGTCCTACGTGATGTGACATAATCATGGGAGTGACAGCCTATCATCTTTACTGATGTTCTATTGGTTAGAAGTAAGTTATAGGTCCCACATATACTCAAAGGGAGAAGATTCCAGAAAGGTACAAATACCAGGAGGTAGGGATTAGGGGGATACCTTAGAGTCTGTTTACAGCACTATCATTGCAGCTGGCTGAATGACGATTTCATTTATTAAGGTGAAGATCAAATGAGGATAGAGTTTGAAGATCATGAATTCTGTAATAAGCATCTTGTATTTAAGGAGCCCTTGAGACATACATTTGCATATGTAGAGTAGAAAGCTGGATACAGAGATGTGAAAATTGGAACAGAAGTTTGAGCTGATGAAATAAATTTTAAAAAACTGTTGGCATATATTGGCAGTTGAAGTATGAGAGTAGAAGAGATCATGGAGAAGGAGGGAGTCATAATCCCCCAAAACATCATTTCATAATCCCCCAAAATGTATTTAAGAGCCCAGAAAGAGAGAAATATTTATATAACAAATATATTTTCACTGCCTATTATGTGTCACACATTGCTTCGGGTGTTACCTTGTTTATGTGTCTGAAGCTCACATGAGGTATCTGAGTTGGGATAATAAACAGTCTGTGAACACTATTTAGACAGAGGCACTGTAACTAAGCATATAGCACAACTGTGTGCAGGGAATAGGTGTTAAATTTACTGTGAGCTAAGGAATTACCCTAATTTACCTGCTATAAACATATGCAAACACACACTCACTCATACATACTAGTCCCAGGAATAGAAGGCTACAGTGTTCTGAATTGTGATTCTTCCTCATACATTTTGGGACATTTTTATAGACATTTTTCAGATTACAGAATTAACCTTTAAGGTTTAACCAAATGACAGGATTCATATTTCAAGGAATAAAACAAACAGTGCTATAGAATCAATAAAATAACACTATAGCAAACATAAAAAATCCCACTTCCAATACAGGCTTCGCGCAAACAGAATTTTTTTCTGATTTTCTATAACTTGTGGGGTGGTAAAATTCAATATGTAATTAGAAATCAATGGTTCCTCTTAAAGTTATACACACATTGAAGGACATTTTTGTTACTTAACTAGAAAATGGATGGAGGCATCACGCTACCTGACTTCAAACTATACTACAAGGCTACAGTAACCAAAACAGCATGTTACTGGTACCATAACAGAGATATAGACCAATGGAACAGAACAGAACCCTCAGAAATAATGCCACATATCTACAACTATCTGATCTTTGACAAGCCTGACAAAAACAAGAAATGGGGAAACGATTCCCTATTTAATAAATGGTGCTGGGAAAACTGGCTAGCCATATGTAGAAAGCTGAAACTGGATCCCTTCCTTACACCTTATACAAAAATTAATTCAAGATGGATTAAAGACTTAAATGTTATACCTGAAATCATAAAAACCCTAGAAGAAAACCTAGGCAATACCATTCAGGACATAGGCATGGGCAAGCACTTCATGTCTAAAACACCAAAAGCAATGGCAACAAAAGCCAAAATTGACAAATGGGATCTAATTAAACTAAAGAGCTTCTGCACAGCAAAAGAAACTACCATTAGAGTGAACAGGCAACCTACAGAATGGGAGAAAATTTTTGCAATCTTCTCATCTGACAAAGGACTAATATCCAGAATCTACAATGAACTCCAACACATTTACAAGAAAAAAACAAACAACCCCATCAAAAAGTGGGTGAAGGATATGACCAGACACTTCTCAAAAGAAGACATTTATGCAGCCAAAAGACACATAAACAAATGCTCATCACCACTGGCCATCAGAGAAATGCAAATCAAAACCACAGTGAGATACCGTCTCACACCAGTTAGAATGGCGATCATTAAAAAGTCAGGAAACAACAGGTGCTGGAGAGGATGTGGAGAAATAGGAACACTTTTACACTGTTGGTGGGATTGTAAACTAGTTCAACCATTGTGGAAGTCGGTGTGGCGATTCCTCAGGGATCTAGAACTAGAAATACCACTTGACCCAGCCATCCCATTACTGGATATATACCCAAAGGATTATAAATCATGCTGTTATAAAGACACATGCACACGTATGTTTATTGTGGCACTATTCACAATAGCAAAGACTTGGAACCAAGCCAAATGTCCAACAATGATAGACTGGATTAAGAAAATGTGGCACATATACACCATGGAATACTATGCAGCCATAAAAAAGGATGAGTTCATGTCCTTTGCAGGGACATGGATGAAGCTGGAAATCATCATTCTCAGCAAACTATCACAAGGACAAAAAACCAAACACCGCATGTTCTCACTCATAGGTGGGAATTGAACAATGAGAACACATAGGCACAGGAAGGGGAACATCACACACCAGGGCCTGTTGTGGGGTGGGGGGAGGGGGGAGGGATAGCATTAGCAGATTTACCTAATGTCAAATGACGAGTTAATGGGTGCAGCACACCAACACGGCACATGTATACATATGTAACTAACCTGCACATTGTGCACATGTACCCTAAAACTTAAAGTATAATAAAAAATAATAAAAAAAAGAAAGGAAAAAGGAAGCGAGGGAAGGAGGGGCACAGGAGGGATGGAGAGAGGGGAAAGAAAGACAGTGAGCCTCTTGAAATAAAGGACCATGTATTATTCACTTAAAAAAAAAGAAAAAGAAAATGGATGTAGCTTCCTAAGCAGTAACTACCTAGAGTTTAAAGAACGAAGGACTTAAGTTTTCTTGCTTAGGTCTTGCATTGAAAATGTTTCTGAAAGCAATACATATGCTCAAGAAAATGCACTTATAAGTAATTATTGATAAGTCAAAAAATACAATATAAAAGAGGCAGCTATGCTAGAAACATGCTTTCATTCATTATGCTTTAGGTACTGTATTTGAGAAAAGTAGGTTCAATATTTTGTACGTCTCTGAGAAAAAGGCAAATGAAAAATTACCATGTGTATAAGAATGTTAATTCCTAAGGCATAAAGGTTTAGAGAAGGCAAACGAAACTTGCAGAGCAATAACTCATAAGTAAGTGAAAGAATAAGCCACAGAAGTATAAATAACATGAGCTTTTTCTGCATTGAAATAATGAGGTGTTATGGAATCCAGACCTTGTCACTTTACCCTGCTCAAATGAGGTCGATTATATGTAAATAGATGCAGCATAATAATGAAAGATTGTACTTGGCAACTTTTCTGGAATAAAAGCTGAGTCTTAATAACTTCATGTAGCTCTCAGCTGAAAATACCACTATACTATATGTTCCTCCCTATGAAATGAAATGCAATATATATTTAAAAAGTAAATAACCCTTTCAAATTCATAATGTTTCCCTAGCACTTCATGAACAGTTTTTTTCATCAAATTAAACAGAAATTATATTTGTCTTAGTTCTATACAGAACATTTGGAAAGTTGGTTTGTTGACACCGAGGATGTGAGCATCCATGAAATACCTCCTCCTCTTTAAATTAGGCTCAGTTCTATTGCTTTCTTTTCTGTCTAAAATCTATCTCTTTAAGTCTCCACTGTTCCTTTTTTTCTTTCATCAAGAAGCAGGTGAATTTATTCTGGAGCCATTTTTCCCCACAAAGCCATAACAGTTTAACCAATGTACAAGAATGATAGCATAGATGTCAAGACAAAGAAGAGAGAATAATGAAGCCAAGCAGAGATGCAGATGTTAGAACACTGGTTGCCCAAGTTCACTGGCCATACTTTTAAAAAGTCAATCACAATCTACTGTAGATTTTGTAGGCATCTCTAAACAGCTAAAGATAAAATTAATTTTATAAATTAATATTCCAGAAGGCCTCATCTGATTGAAACTCTGGAAAAAAGGTAGATGAAAGGACAAGTACAAATAGATGTAGTGAGATAATTTTTGTTATGATTTTAGGACATTCACAACTCTCTAGAAAAGAATATATCAATGACAAATTAGAGGAATATACATCATAGTACTTTCATTTCAAAATTTTACTCTCATATTGGGCACTAAAATGTGAGTTCATAATTTTCAGTCACTAGAAGAGTCTTCCTTAAAAGAAAAGATACATGGGAAAATGCAGTGTGTCTGTAAAGCACTGCAGATCTGATTATTACTACCGCAGGCTGGCTGGAGAGCTAAGACATGAACATAGATAATGGATCTAAGAATGTGATCAGTCATATGAGAAAGGTGCCAAGAAATGCTATGAAAAGACAGGAAAATGGGAGAATTTTATGAGACTTTCAAAACTTACTATAAGACTTATGTCTCATATGATGTTGTAGAAATGAGGATAACAGCCTTACAGAGGGAGAGAACGTTATGAGCAACGGTAGTAAGGTTCAAATGCTTATGCCTCAAACTATTCATTGTGGTTTAAGCATAAATGATGAGTACTGGGAAATAATAGAAGGCAAAGGATACGAAGGCAGTTTCAGGTTAAACTATAATTTAAATCAAATTTTTACCATTTTCCAGCAGAGTGACCTTGGGCAATACCTTAATGTATTAGTCAGGGTTCTCTAGGGGGACAGAATAGGATAGATGTGTGTGTGTGTTTATATATATATATATATATATATATATATAAACACACACACTCACTCATACAGACTAGTCCTAGGAATAGAAGGCTCCAGTGTTCTAAATGTATTAAGGAGTATTGGCTCACACGATCACAAGGTGAAGTCCCACAGTAGGTGATCTGCAAGCTGAGGAACAAGGAGGCCAGTCCAAGTCCCAAAACCTCAAAAGTAGAGAAACTGACAGTGCAGTCTTCAGTCTGTGGTTGAAGGCCCAAAAGTCCCTGGAAAACCACTGGTGTAGGTCCAAGATTCCAAAAGCTGAAGAACTTGGAGTCTCATGTTTGAGGGCAGGAAGCATCCAGCAAGGGAGAAAGATGAAGGCTGGAAGACTCAGCAAGTCAAGTCCTTCCAACTTCTTCTGCCTGATTTATTCTAGCTACACTGGCAGCTGCTTATATGGTGCCCATCCAGATGCAGGGTGGGTCTGCCTCTTCCAGTCCACTGGCACAAATGTTAATCTCCTGTGGCAACACCCTCACAGACACACCCAGGAGTGATACTTTGCATCCTTCAGTCCAATCAAGTTGATACTTCATATTAACCATCACACTTGATTTATCTGAGAATCAATTTTCTCATCTTTAAAATGGGAGTAAAATGATTACTTTAAGATTACCACAAGGAAAGCGTATGATGAGCCTAGCTTAATTTTTGTATATAATAGGCAGTGAACAAGGTAATGCCTATTACTTTAGGTTTCCGTGCTGAAATAATAATGTACAAAAAGTTATAATATATACAGATGCAACCTACTTGGCAAAATAGATGTAAATCTGAAAATGTCTATGTATGTCTACATTTTTGTAACCAATACTGTATTTAAAGGTACTCTTGTGAAGCAGTATTTAAAGTAACACTATAGATAAGCCTATAGTATTACTTTATAGTACCATACATAGGCCTATAGTGAAGTATAGAATAACTTCCCTCCTTCTATTTTTCCCATTTCATAAATCCAGATTGTTAAATATCATGTGTACTTAATGTTGGGTATACCTATATAAACTTGCCTTACAAACAAACTTTGAAGTCAGAGAGATGTATATAAGCCAAAGGTCTTACAGCCTAGAATTGCTTACTTGTGAGAGATATGTGATCAAAGGGTCAGTCTTTACCACCAGGAATACCTCATTGGCCATCAGAGAAATCTAAAAGGCATGGGACAATCTGAATTTTTACACTTCCATATCAGTGGCAGGAGAAGGGACAGATTATCAGACATGGCATGGTATATGTTCAGTTTTTCATTATAATGGCAAAGTGAATTTTTTACATTTGCATATGGAAAGAAGTCAGAAGAACCCAGTAAACTGCCTGGATTTAAATTTGTAAAATCAGTTTACAAATATGTTTAATATGTCCCTTATAGTCACTGTGAAAAGAAGGTTTATGAAAGTATGTTAAATGAAGTTTCTCGAATTCTGGCAAAATTGAAATCTATAGGCGGTGAATCACAGGGTGTGTCAGAGCCACCAGTTGACTCTGAGAATTAAACATGGCAGCACTACACTCTGATCTCATTTGCAACTTGACTTTCTTGACAGAAACTATACTGGGGGATGACAGGTTGTAGAAATGAGACTAACTTGGTGTTTAAGTGCTGAGTAAATGAAAGACAAATGTGGGCTTGAGGAGAATAATGCTAAAAGGACACCTCCAATTTATGTTGGGTAGGAAGGGCATATATTGGTATTTTCATTTTACAAACAAAAGCAAAGTTCAGAGTAGTTAACTTTTCTATGGTCACACAGCTATTAAGTTGTACATCTATCCCAGTTATTATTGCTGTGACATAAACCACCTGAAAATCAAGTGGCTTAAAACCACAACTATTTAATTACATCTTATGTATTACGTGGTGAAGTAACTTGAGAGTGGTCAGCAGGATGATTCTTCTGCTCCTCATAACATTGACTGAGGTCACTTTGTGGTACCTACCTGATGGATGGAATAGTCTAGAACAGGGGTGTCCAACCTTTTGGCTTCCCTGGGCCACATTGGAAGAAGAATTGTCTTGGGCCACACATAAAATTCACTAACACTAACGATAGCCGATGAGCTAAAAAAACAAATCTGATAATGTTTTAAGAAAGTTTACAAATTTGTGTTGAGCCACATTCAAAGACATCCTGGGCCGTGGCTTAGAAAAGCTTGGTCTAGAGAGTCCAAGGCTGCTCTACTCATGTGTCTGACACCTTGGAGAGGATGACTGGAAGAAGTCTGGTATCAGCTAGGGCTTTTTACCCAAATGTCTATATGTAGCCTCTCCAACATGGTAACTTCAGGGAAGTCAGACTTCTTAGATGGTAGCTGGCTTCCCCCAGAGAAAGTGCTCCAAGAGAACCAGGAAGAAGTTGTTTGACCTTTTCTGGCATTGTCTACCTCAGCGGTCCCCAACCTTTTTGGCACCAGGGACCAGTTTCGTGGAAGACAATATTTCCCTGGATTAGGTGTGGGGAGGTGGGTAGGGGTAGGGGTAGGGGTAGGAGGCTGGGGATGGTTTCAGGATGAAACGGTTCCACCTCACATCATCAGGCATTAGATACTCATAAGGAGCACACAACCTAGATCCCTTACATGCACAATTTACAATAAGGTTCATGCTCCTATGAGAATCTATTGCCACTACTCATCTGACAGGAGGTGGAGCTCAGGCAGTAATGCTCACTTGCCAGCCACTCACCTCCTGCCATGCAGCCTAATTCCTAACAGGCCAAAGATAGGCACTGGTCCACAGCCTGGGGCTTGTGGACCCCTGGTCTACCCACTTTTCAGTTAGACTTTACCCCTTGACTAGGGTGTGTCAAAATCAAATTATAAAAGAAATGTTTTTGGGGACCTTCTTTAGGAAATGCAATGTGTTGTTAATGCCATGACTAAAAATAGGGTCTCATGACTATTAGATTTTCCTAGTTTCTGCTAAATCTCTCTGCTTCATATATATGCAAGTGTGTGCCCAAAGACATACACATAGACATGTACAATGACAAACACAGGTACACACAGTATAAGTTAGAATGTAAACTCTAATGTATTTTATTTTTTCTTTTTTTGTTTTCTATTTTTGACAGTATATTGTCTATTTCCTATTTTTTTCATTATTGTACTCCCTCAGAAATTAGCATGGTAGGGGCTCAATACATATTTATGTTGTGAGTGGATGAATAAAGGTGTGAATATCAAATGTAAGGAAAGTATCCTTAGTATATAACTTCAGTTTTCTGCATAAAAGATGATCAAGGAAATTTGTATTTTGATTCATTTAATTATAGCTATTTTATTTGCATTTTAGAAAACAGTTTGGCTAGTCTTGATTGATACTTCCATGCAATAATAAATAGAAATAATTTGTAATTCTAGAAAATAAAAAATGATTTAGTTTTTCTGTATTCAAATAGTCCTAGGATGAAATCTAGGCATGGGTGCATTTACAAGGTAAAATTTTGATGAGTACCTTCTATGTCCTTGAATAAATTGCTGCATCACAAAGTAACAATTTTGCTGCTTACCATATCTTTTTCTTCAAAGATATGTTAAGTGTCCATCTACGCTATGAAGCCCTCTATGGATTCCCGGAATTGTAACAATCTACCTTTCCCTTTGTGCTTGGTTTGCATGTTATGATTTCACAATACATAGTGTTTCACTTTGTAATAATTTTAAAGTTATCTCTTAAACTACATGAGAAATACCCTGAAGATAGTCTGGCTTAATTCATGGTAAGAAGAAAAATATATCCTGTCTTCACTTCTAAATATTTTTTCTTAGACCGAAAGAAAATCAATTTTTATACTAAAAGTAAATCATGGACTGGGAGCAATACTGAAACAATTTTCAATACAGAGATCTGTTTTAGGGGAGAATTTGTCATGTGTGGTGAAAGGCATGTTTTCTAGGAGGAATAATTAAACTTGGCCTACATTGAAAATGCATATTCTTATACCCAAGAAAAAAAAATGTCACTTTCACAAATGAGCGATGATCTGAAGTCCTTCAAACACACTAGAAAAACTCAGCTTCAAAAAACCACACGTAAACAATGAGTAAGTTTCTTGATTAATTCGCTGTTACTATGTTCTTTGAGGCTTATAATTCACCCAGATGAAGTGCCTCTGAGTCAAACAAACTCTTTGTTCACAACTAATTTTGACCCCTGGTTTACAGTCATCACTTTGTTTTTAAGATAAAATGAAAACTGTAGTTCTTAATCATTTTATGACACTGAAAACATTTGATAACATGATCCCAAATTTCTGAGCTTTGAATTATTTTTAATATCCAGAGGGAACACAGCTTGGGACAGAGAGGTGATTTTTGCATTCCTGATCTCCAACCCCTGATTTTCCAGATAGGGAAACCAACTCAAAGAGAAGGGGAACATATAAGTACATATATGGACACACAAACACACACATACACAGACACACATGCACACACATTGGATGAGTATCCATTATCCAAAATGCGTAGGTTCGGAACTGTTTTGGATTTAATTTATTTGAATTTTTGAATACTTTCATATACATACTGACATATTTTGAAGAAGGAACCCAATTTTAATAGCTTGAAGGTCATTTTATACAATATGTCTGATAATTTTGTGCATGAGACAAAGTTTTGATAGCATTTTAACTGTAAACCATTACATGAGGTCAGGTGTGAAATTTTCCTGTTTTGTCATGTTGACACTCAAAAAGTTTTGAATTTTGAAGCTTTCAAATTTAAGATTTTTGGATTAAGGATGCTCTATCTGTATACAGGCATACCTCATGTAATTGTGTTTTGACTTATGGTGCTTTGCAGATTTTGCATTTTTACAAATGAAAAGTTTGTAGCAATCCTGGGTTCAGCAAATCTATTGGCACCAATTTTTTTTTTTCGACAGCATGTGCTCACTTCAAGTCCCTGTGTCACAACATTTTGGTAATGCTGGTGATATTTCAACCTTTTTTATTATTATTATATCTGTTATGGTGATCTGTGATTACTGATCTTTTCATGTGATGCTTGTAATTGTTTTAGGGCCTCATGAACTGCACCTATAAAAGATGTTGAACTTAATCATATAAGATGGTGAACTTAAATAGATAGATGATGTGTGTTTTCTTACTGCTCCACCAACCAATTGTTCCTCCATCTCTTTACCTCTCCTCAAGTCTCTATATTCCCTGACACACAACAGTATTGAAAGTAAGCTAATTAAAAACCCTACAATGGCCTCTAAGCATTCAAGTGAGAGTTTCACCTTTCTTTAACTCAAAAGCTAGAAATAATTAAGCTTACTGAGAAAGGCATGTGAAAAGCTGAACTAGGCTGAAACCTAGGCCTCTTGTGCCAGTTAGCCAAATTGTGAATGCAAATGACAGGTTCCTGAATAAAATTAAAACTACTACCACAGTGAACAAAAACATGATAAGAAAGCTAAAACACCTATTGCTGATATGAAAAAAGTTTTGGTTATTTGCAGAAGATCAAATCAGCCAGAACATTCCCTTAAGCCAAAACCTAGTCCACATCAAGATCATAACTCTCTTCAGTTCTAGGAAGGCTGAGAGAGGTGAGGAGGCTGTGGAAGAAAAGTTTTAAGCCAGCAGGGGTTAGTTCATGAGGTTTAAGGAAAGAAGCCATCTCCTTTGATCCATCTTGAATTAATTTTTGTATAAGGTGTAAGGAAGGGATCCAGATTCAGCTTTCTACATATGGCTAGCCAGTTTTCCCAGCACCATTTATTAAATAGGGAATCCTTTCCCCATTGCTTGTTTTTCTCAGGTTTGTCAAAGATCAGATAGTTGTAGGTAAGCGGCGTTATTTCTGAGGGCTCTGTTCTGTTCCATTGATCTATATCTCTGTTTTGGTACCAGTACCATGCTGTTTTGGTTACTGTAACCTTGTAGTATAGCTTGAAGTCAGGTAGCGTGATGCCTCCAGCTTTGTTCTTTTGGCTTAGGATTGACTTGGCGATGCAGGCTCTTTTTTGGTTCCATATGAACTTTAAAGTAGTTTTTTCCAATTCTGTGAAGAAAGGCATTGGTAGCTTGATGGGGATGGCATTGAATCTATACATTACCTTGGGCAGTATGGCCATTTTCACCATATTGATTCTTCCTACCCATGAGCATGGAATGTTCTTCCATTTGTTTGTATCCTCTTTTATTTCCTTGAGCAGTGGTTTGTAGTTCTCCTTGAAGAGTTCCTTCATGTCCCTTGTAAGTTGGATTCCTAGGTATTTTATTCTCTTTGAAGCAATTGTGAATGGGAGTTCACTCATGATTTGGCTCTCTGTTTGTCTGTTATTGGTGTATATGAATGCTTGTGATTTTTGTACATTGATTTTGTATCCTGAGACTTTGCCGAAGTTGCTTATCAGCTTAAGGAGATTTTGGGCTGAGACAAAGGGGTTTTCTAGATATACAATCATGTCATGTGCAAACAGGGACAATTTGACTTCCTCTTTTCCTACTTGAATACCCTTTATTTCCTTCTCCTGCCTCATTGCCCTGGCCAGAACTTCCAACACTATGTTGAATAGGAGGGGTGAGAGAGGGCATCCCTGTCTTGTGCCAGTTTTCAAAGGGAATGCTTCCAGTTTTTGCCCATTCAGTATGATATTGGCTGTGGGTTTGTCATAGATAGCTCTTATTATTTTGAGATACGTCCCATCAATACCTAATTTATTGAGAGTTTTTAGCATGAAGCGTTGTTGAATTTTGTCAAAGGCCTTTTCTGCATCTATTGAGATAATCATGTGGTTTTTGTCTTTGGTTCTGTTTATATGCTGGATTACATTTATTGATTTGCATATATTGAACCAGCCTTGCATCCCAGGGATGAAGCCCACTTGATCATGGTGGATAAGCTTTTTGATGTGCTGCTGGATTCGGTTTGCCAGTATTTTATTGAGGATTTTTGCATCAATGTTCATCAAGGATATTGGTCTAAAATTCTCTTTTTTGGTTGTGTCTCTGCCCGGCTTTGGTATCAGGATGATGCTGGCCTCATAAAATGAGTTAGGTAGGAGTCCCTCTTTTTCTATTGATTGGAATAGTTTCAGAAGGAATGGTACCAGTTCCTCCTTGTACCTCTGGTAGAATTCGGCTGTGAATCCATCTGGTCCTGGACTCTTTTTGGTTGGTAAGCTGTTGATTATTGCCACAATTTCAGAGCCTGTTATTGGTCTATTCAGAGATTCAACTTCTTCCTGGTTTAGTCTTGGGAGGGTGTATGTGTCGAGGAATTTATCCATTTCTTCTAGATTTTCTAGTTTATTTGCGTAGAGGTGTTTGTAGTATTCTCTGGTGGTAGTTTGTATTTCTGTGGGATTGGTGGTGATATCCCCTTTATCATTTTTTATTGCATCTATTTGATTCTTCACTCTTTTTTTCTTTATTAGTCTTGCTAGCAGTCTATCAATTTTGTTGATCCTTTCAAAAAACCAGCTCCTGGATTCATTAATTTTTTGAAGGGTTTTTTGTGTCTCTATTTCCTTCAGTTCTGCTCTTCAGTTTCTTGCCTTCTGCTAGCTTTTGAATGTGTTTGCTCTTGCTTTTCTAGTTCTTTTAATTGTGATGTTAGGGTGTCAATTTTGGATCTTTCCTGCTTTCTCTTGTGGGCATTTAGTGCTATAAATTTCCCTCTACACACTGCTTTGAATGTGTCCCAGAGATTCTGGTATGTTGTGTCTTTGTTCTCGTTGGTTTCAAAGAACATCTTTATTTCTGCCTTCATTTCGTTATGTACCCAGTAGTCATTCAGGAGCAGGTTGTTCAGTTTCCATGTAGTTGAGTGGTTTTGAGTGAGTTTCTTAATCCTGAGTTCTAGTTTGATTGCACTGTGGTCTGAGAGACAGTTTGTTATAATTTCTGTTCTTTTACATTTGCTGAGGAATGCTTTACTTCCGACTATGTGGTCAATTTTGGAATAGGTGTGGTGTGGTGCTGAAAAAAATGTATATTCTGTTGATTTGGGGTGGAGAGTTCTGTAGATGTCCATTAGGTCCGCTTGGTGCAGAGCTGAGTTCAATTCCTGGGTATCCTTGTTAACTTTCTGTCACGTTGATCTGTCTAATGTTGACAGTGGGGTGTTAAAGTCTCCCATTATTATTGTGTGGGAGTCTAAGTCTCTTTGTAGGTCACTCAGGACTTGCTTTATGAATCTGGGTGCTCCTGTATTGGGTGCACATATATTTAGGACAGTTAGCTCTTCTTGTTGAATTGATCCCTTTACCATTATGTAATGGCCTTCTTTGTCTCTTTTGATCTTTGTTGGTTTAAAGTCTGTTTTATCAGAGACTAGGATTGCAACCCCTGCCTTTTTTTGTTTTCCATTTGCTTGGTAGATCTTCCTCCATCCTTTTATTTTGAGCCTACATCTAAAACCACAAAAACCCTAGAAGAAAACCTAGGCATTACCATTCAGGACATAGGCATGGGCAAGGACTTCATGTCTAAAACACCAAAAGCAATGGCAACAAAAGCCAAAATTGACAAATGGGATCTAATTAAACTAAAGAGCTTCTGCACAGCAAAAGAAACTACCATCAGAGTGAACAGGCAACCTACAGAATGGGAAAAAATTTTTGCAACCTACTCATCTGACAAAGGGCTAATATCCAGAATCTACAATGAACTCAAACAAATTTACAAGAAAAAAACAAACAACCCCATCAAAAAGTGGGCAAAGGATATGAACAGACACTTCTCAAAAGAAGACATTTATGCAGCCAAAAAACACATGAAAAAATGCTCACCATCACTGACCCATCAGAGAAATGCAAATCAAAACCACAATGAGATACCATCTCACACCAGTTAGAATGGCAATCATTAAAAAGTCAGGAAACAACAGGTGCTGGAGAGGATGTGGAGAAATAGGAACACTTTTACACTGTTGGTAGGACTGTAAACTAGTTCAACCATTGTGGAAGTCAGTGTGGCGATTCCTCAGGGATCTAGAACTAGAAACACCATTTGACCCAGCCATCCCATTACTGGGTATATACCCAAAGGGCTATAAATCATGCTGCTATAAAGACACATGCACACGTATGTTTATTGCGGCACTGTTCACAATAGCAAAGACTTGGAACCAACCCAAATGTCCAGCAATGATGGACTGGATTAAGAAAATGTGGCACATATACACCATGGAATAATATGCAGCCATAAGAAATGATGAGTTCATGTCCTCTGTAGGACATGGATGTAATTGGAAATCATCATTGTCAGTAAACTATCACAAGGACAAAAAAACCAAACACCGCATGTTCTCACTCATAGGTAGGAATTGAACAATGAGAACACATGGACACAGGAAGGGGAACATCAGACTCTGGGGACTGTTGTGGGGTGGGGGGCGGGGGGAGGGATAGCATTAGGAGATATACCTAAGGCTAAATGACGAGTTAATGGGTGCAGCACACCAGCATGGCACATGTATACATATGTAACTAACCTGCACATTGTGCACATGTACCCTAAAACTTAAAGTCTAATAATAATAAAATAAAATATATATATATATATTTGAAAAAGAAAAAAAAAAGAAAGAAGCCATCTCCACAAGGTGAAGCAGCAAGTGCCAATGTAGAAGGTGCAGTCACTTATCCAGAAGATCTAGCTAATGTAAATGGTGAAGATGTCTACGTTAAACAACAGATTTTAAATGTAGATAAAACCACCTTCGGCCAGGTGTGGTGGCTCACACCTGTAATCCCAGCAGTTTGGGAGGCTGAGGCGGGTGGACCACCTGAGGTCAGAAGTTTGAGAGCAGCTTTACCAACATGGAGAAACCATGTCTCTAGTAAAAATACCAAAAAAAATTAGCCAGGCTTGGTGACGCATGCCTGTAATCCCAGCTACTTGGGAGGCTGAGGCAGGAGAATTGCTTGAACCTGGGAGGCAGAAGTTGCAGTGAGCCGAGATCGCACCATTGCACTCCAGCCTGGGCAACAAGAGCAAAACTCCATCTCAAAACAAAACAAAACAAGACAAAACAGCAACAACAACAACAACAAAAAAAAGAAAAAATGCCTTCTATTGGAAGAAGATGATATCCAAGAGTTTTGCAGCTGCAGAGGAGAAGTCAATGACTAACTTCAAAACTTGAAAGGACAGGCTGACTCTCATTTAAAAGGCAGATGCAGCTGGTGATTTTAAGTTGAAGCCAACGTCCATTTACCATTCTGTCTGAAAATTCCAGGGCCCCTCCAAAATTATGCTAAATCTACTGTGTCTGTGCTCTATAAATAGAACAACAAAGCCTGAATGAGAGCACATCTATTTACGGCATGGTCTGCTGAATATTTTAAACCCACTGTTGAGACCTACTGCTCAGGAAATAGGATTTCTTTCAACATATGACTGTTCATTGATAATATACCTGGCCACCCAAGAGCTCTGATGGAGCCGTACATAAGATTAATGTTGTTTTCATGCTTGCTAATACAACATTCATTCTGTAGCCCATGAGTCAAAGAGCAATTTTGACTTTCATATTTTATTGTTTATGAAACATATTTCATAAGACCGTAGCTGCCATAGATTGTGATTCCTGTGATGGATCTGGGAAAAGTAAATTGAAAACCTTCTGAGAAGGAGTCATCATTCTAGATGTCACTAAGAACATCTGTGATTCATAGGAGGCTGTGAAAATATTGATATTAAAAAGAGTTTAAATAAAATTGATTCCAGCACTCATAGATGATTGAGGGATTCAAGGCTTCAGTGGAGAAAGTAACTGCAGATGTGTTGAAAATAATAAAATAACTAAAATGAGAAGTGGAGCCTCAAGATGTGACTGGATTGCTAATCTCATAATAAGGCCTCAGTGGATGAAGAGTTGCTTCTTACAGATGAGCAAAGTTGTTTCCTGAGGTGGAAACTAGTTCTGGTGAAGCTGCTGTGAGCATTGTTGAAGTGACAATAAAGGATTTAGAATGTTCCATAAACTTAATTGGTAAAGTAATGGCAGGGTTTAAGTGCATTGACTCCAATTTTGGAAGAAGTGCTAATGTGGTTAAAATGCTATCAAATAGCATCACATGCTATAGAGAAATCTTTCATGAAAGGAACAGTCTATGAGGCACGATTCATTTTTGTTTTAGTTTAGGAAATTGCACAGTCACCCCAACCTATAGCAACCACCATCCTGATAGTCAGCAGCCATCAACATCAAGGCAAGACTCTCCACCAGCAAAAATATGATGACTATCTGAAGGCTCAGTTGGTTGTTAGCATTTCTTTTTTTTTTTTTTTGAGATGGAGTTTCGCTCTTCTTGCCCAGGCTCAAGTGCAATAGTGTGATCTTGGCTCACTGCAACCTCTGCCTCCCAGGTTCAAACGATTCTCCTGCCTCAGCCTCCCAAGTACCTGGGACTACAGGCACGTGTCACCATGCCTGGCTATTTGTTTTCTGTATTTTTAGTAGAGACGGGGTTTCACCATGTTAGTCAGGCTAGTCTGTAACTCCTGACCTAAGGTGATCCACCCCTCTTGGCCTCCTGAACTGCTGGGATTACAGGTGTGTGCCACCGCGCCTGGCCTAGCATTTTTTATCAATAAAGTATTTTTAATTAAGTACATTTTTACACATCTATTGCACACTTAATAGACTGGAAAAGTATGGGCATGTAAAATTTCACATGCATTGGGAAATCAAAAAGTTTGTGTGACTCAATGTATTGTGGTATTTGCCTTTGTGGTGGTCTGGAAACAACCCACAATATCTCTGAGGCATGCCTGTGTTTATGTGTGTGTGTGTGTGTACATATATATGTATGCATATGTGTGTATACGTATACACACATACACACGTGTGTGTATACGTATACACACATACACACGTGTGTGTATACGTATACACACATACACACGTGTGTGTATACGTATACACACATACACACGTGTGTGTATACGTATACACACATACACACGTGTGTGTATACGTATACACACATACACACGTGTGTGTATACGTATACACACATACACACGTGTGTGTATACGTATACACACATACACACGTGTGTGTATACGTATACACACATACACACGTGTGTGTATACGTATACACACATATACACACATATTATCTGGAGAAGATCAAATCAGCCAGAACATTCCCTTAAGCCAAAACCTAGCCCACATCAAGGTCATAACTCTCTTCAATTCTAGGAAGGCTGAGAGAGGTGAGGTATTTATACACATACATGCATATATATGTATGCACACACACATATGCATACATATATATGCATGTATGTGTATGAATACATGTATACATATATACATGTATATATACATATATGTATGTATATGTGTACATATATGCACATACATATACATATATACATATGTATGTATATGTGAACATATTTTTATATATATGTGTGTGTGTATATATATATAAAACATAGCTAGTCTGTAGCAGAAATAGAACACATGTTTCTAAACTCATGCTGGGCTTATCCCAAGTCCATCAAAACTGCTAAAGGTTTGTTAAAATTTTTCATTTTAATAGAGTGGTCTTAGTCACAGTCATACAAATGTCAAATATCACATGTTTAATATAAAAATAACACCATATTGTAAAGTATATCATGCATCTTATTTTGACAGGTTTTTAAAAACTGTTTTGGTTAAGATTGTGACCTGGGCCTGTAGTATTCTTTATTGTTTATGCTGCATCATTAGAAACATGAATGTCACTGATTTAGGTGGCACGAGGGAGAGGGACGGCTGGAAAATAGGACAGATAAGAAGAATTATTGAACTGCACCAGACCAAGGAGGATTCATCAAGAGAACAATGATTATTTATGAGGCAACTCTCAAGTACTCCCACTTTTCACCTACTAGTAGTATATAAATTTAAGGTAAGTCACCTCACTGTGGACATAGAAAAACAAAGAACATTTTTATTGTCAATTGGACATACTTGAATACGTATTCATCATAATTTACTCTAAGTTCATATCTCACATACATTTTTAAGGAAAAAATGTAGATGTTTATAAATTTATTTTTATAAATAATTTTGCTTTTCTCATTACGGGTAGTAGATATTAATTGTAAAATTAAAAATATATGTATATTTACAATAATAAAACTTAGTTATTAAGCTCAATAATATTTTAGAGCCATTACATCTAGTCTTTTTATAATATATTCACAGAGGTATGCATATACATGCATCCACACATGCACATACATTATTTAAATGTTATTAAAATGTTATAACTTGCTGTTTAGGGTCTAACATGATATTTTTAGTATTTCCCAGGTCATTGGAAATTCTAAGTAACATTGTGATGAATATATACAAGACCATAATATAATATCATGGGTTCTTTACCCATTCTTCTACTGTTGGATATCTAACTTGCTTCTCAATTTTCTATTGTAAACACTGTTGTTGTTACAATTTTGGTATATTAATTATTTTATGTTTCTGATTTTTTATTTAAAGTATTTTCCTCCAAATTACTGATGTCGTTTTTAAGGTTTCTGACTGATCTCAGGTTTGTGGTTCTGATACGAAGCTCAGGTAGTAAGCTGATTTGCTCACATTTTCAGTATGCTTCCACCAAATCAGCTTAGGCTACTGTGGCCAAAAGAACTAGGTTTCAGCCACAGGTATGGTTAAATGCATGACTTTCAGCAATTGTTTTTTGTAATTGTTTTAGATTGATAATTCTTTCTCCCTAACAATTCTACATATTATATTAAGAAATGCCATATTTCAAAAAATGATGCTGAATTTAAACATACCCTAAAAGAACAGATTTATATGGCACACATCATACTTTCTCTCTTACTTTTTGATAATGGATCATAATTTAAAACTTTTTTGTTCACTTTCAGAAGACTAGTCCAAGTATTAAATTTAGGATTGAACTAGACAGCCCCAAGTTTTACTGAATGACTGAGTGTGATGGTTAATACTGAGTGTCAACTCGATTGAAGAATGCAAAGTACTGATCCTGGGTTTGTCTGTTGGGGTGTTGCCAAAGGAGATTAACATTTCAATCAGTGGGCTGGGGAAGACAAACCCACCCTTAATCTAGTGAGCACAATCGAATCAGCTGCCAGCGAATATAAAGCAGGCAGAAAAACCTGAATAAGAGAGACTGGCCTAGCCTCCCAGCCTATGTCTTTCTCCCGGGCTGGATGCTTCCTGCCCTCAAACATCAGACTCCAGGTTCTTCATTTTTGGAATTCAGACTGGCTCTCCTTGCTCCTCAGTCTGAAGACAGCCTATTGTGGGACCTTGTGATCATGTGAGTTAATACTTAGTAACCTCCTATATATATATATATTCATTAGTTCTGTCCCTCTAGAGAACCCTGACTAATACAAATTTTGGTACCAGGAGTGGCTCTAGAGGAATACAATATTAAGGATGGACTTTTTTCGTTGGTTTTGAGGTTTCTGGAGTTGACTGCTTAATACAATTAGACCTAAAAATGCTAAGGACTCTACTTCTAATAGTATGCAGAACACTGACAGTCCTTGGCATGAACTGTTTAGAGAGTTATGCAAAATAAATGCATTTGACACTCCTGATTCATTGCTCATGGGAGGCAAGGAGTTTAGTGACTCTATACATAATATGTTTGACCATATGTGGAGAACCAAGAAACATAATGAAGCTGGTTGGTTGCTCCTAAGTTCAGTAGACAAAGTGATGAAAGAAAATGATGAACTCGGGGATTCTATCCCTGGCTTCAGAAGCAGATACTGAGCCTCAAATTCTCTAAGATTGCCCTGAGCGAGAGTCTCATCTCCTGTGGAGAAACAGCTGACATTGTGGAAAAACAGACACAAGCTCTTATCATGCAAGTAGCTGATCTGTAAGGAAAGGTATATGCACAGTCTTGCCAGGTGTCTATTGTTAAAGTGAGGACATTGATTGGAAAATAATGGGACCCTGCAACTTGGAATGGGGACATGTCCCCCAATGAAGCTGGGGACACTGAGTTTTGTAAACTCTGATGAACCTTTTTTTGCCAGAAGAAACAGCTTCCCTATCCCCAGTAGTGGCAACGTCCCCTCCCTGACCCATGCTGCCATCAGCCTTCACCCTTGTCTGAGGAGATAAACCCTGTGCTGCCTGAGGCAACAGTGATGGCCTCCTCTGAGGCAGTTGTCAGGCAAGATAATGTTGATTCTCCTCAGGGCTCATCTCCAACACCCCTGTTTGCTTCTAGACCTACAACTAGACTAAAGTCCAGGCAGGACCCTAGAGGTGAGGGTCTGAGTGTGACCCATGAGGAGGTGTGCTATGCTTGAAAATAACTGCTTCAGTTTTCTAGTTTATATAAACAGAAATCTGGAGAACAGGTATTGGAATGGATATTAAGGGTGTGGGATAATGGTGGAAAGAACATAGAGTTGGATCAAGCTGAATTTATTGATTTGGACCTGCTAAGTAGGGACTCTGCATTTAATGTCACAGCTCAGGGAGTTAAAAAAAGATTCTAATAGTTTATTTTCTTGGTTAGCTGAAATATGGACTAAAAGATGTCCCATTGTGAGCGAGCTGGAAATCCTGATCTCCCTTGGTTTTATGTAAAGGAAGGGATCCAAAGGCTTAGGGAGATTGGGATGGTGGAATACATTAGTCACTTTAGACCTATTCATCCCAGCTGAGAGGTCCAGAAGATATACCCTTGACCAATACCTTCTGAAATAGATTTTTGAGGGCAGCACCTGCATCTTTGAAGAGCCCTGTAATTGCTCTTCTCTGTATGTCAGATCTAACATGGGAACTGCAGTCACTGAACTTCAAAATTTAAATACAATGGGAATGATTGGATCCCAAAGTGGCAGTGGCCAAGTTGCAGCACTCAACTGTCAAAAGCAAGGTGGGCGTAGCTACCATAATAGACAGCAGAGGCAAAGCAGCAATCAGAATAGTCTGACTCAGGTAGAGCTCTGGCTTTGGTAATTAATTACAGTGTTCCTAGAAGTGAAATTGATAGGAAGCCTACTGCATTCCTACTTAATTTATGTAACCAGAAAACTTCTAGGTTGAGTAGACAAAAGGCTAATTTGAATTATAAAAACAGAATCATGACCCTTCAATCAATTTCCAGACTTGAGCAAGTTTGCAGACACAGAATTCCTTGAATGAAGAAAAGGCCAGGTCCCCTTGAGGAAGGACACCACTACATTACCAACAACTTATGCAGTGAATCTTTCTCCCACCCTTCCCCAAGGAGACCTCTGGCTTTTTACCTGGGCACATTTGCATTGGAAAGGGAAATGATCAGACATTTCGGGGACTACTAGACACTGGCTCTGAGCCGATGTTGATTCCAGTGAATGCAAAATGTCATTGTGGTCCCCCAGTTAAAGTAGGGGCTTATTGAGGTCAGGTAATTAATGGATTTTTACCTCAGATCCAACTTACAATGTGTCCAGTGGGTCCCCAGTCTCCTCCTGTGGTCATTTATCCAGTGCCAGAATGCATAATTGGCATAGACATACTTAGCAGCTGGCAGAACCCACCCCCCGTTGGCTTCCTGACTGGGAGAGTGAGGGCTATTATGATGGGAAAGGCCAAATGGGGGCCATTAGAGGTGTCTCTACCTAGAAAGATAGTAAATCAAAAACAATATCACATCCATGGAGGGACCGTGGAGATTAGTGCCACCATCAAGGACTTGAAAGATGCAG
The DNA here is from genome assembly GCF_029289425.2 of Pan paniscus. Lineage (NCBI taxonomy): Eukaryota > Metazoa > Chordata > Mammalia > Primates > Hominidae > Pan > Pan paniscus. The sequence goes on from NC_073272.2 coordinate 142,347,648, forward strand.
GAGTAGTGATTCCCACCATATTCCTGTTTAACTCTCCCATTTGGCCTGTGCAGAAGACAGATGGAACTTGTGGATCTTGGAGAATGACAGTGGATTATTGTAAGCTTAACCAAGTGGTGACTCCGACAGTAGCTGCCGTATTAGATGTGGTTTCATTGCTTGAGCAAATTTACACATCTCCTGGTACCTGGTATGTAGCCAATGACTTGACAAATGCCTTTTTCTCCATTACTGTTCATAAGGCCCACCAGAAGCAATCTGCCTTCAGCTGGCAAGACCAGCAATATATCTTTACCGTCCTATCTCAGGGGTATATCAAGTCTCCAGCTTTGTGTCAATCTTATTCAGAAAGAGCTTGATCGCTTTTCACTTCCACAAGGTATCACACTGGTTCATTCCATTGATGACATTATGCTGATTGGATCCAGTGAGCAAGAAGTAGCAAACACACTGGACTTATTGTGTGTCAGAAGATGGAAAATAAATCTGACTAAGATTCAGGGATCTTCTACCTCAGTAAAATTTCTAGGGGCCCAGTGGTGTGGGGCCTGTTGAGATATTCCTTCTAATGTGAAGGATAAGTTTGGTGCATTTGGCGCCTCCTATGACCAAGAAAGAGGCACAATGCCTAGTGGGCCTGTTTGGATTTTGGGGCAACACATTTCTCATTTGGGTGTGTTACTCCAGCCCACTTATTGAGTGACCCAAAAGGCTATCAGTTTTGAGTGGGGTCCTGAATAGAAGAAGGCTCTGCAACTGGTCCAGGCTGCTGTGCAAGCTGCTCTGCCACTTGGGCCATATGACCCAGCAGATCCAATGGTGTTTGAAGTATCAGTGGCAGATTGGGATGCTGTTTGGAGCCTTTGGCAGGGTCCCATAGGTGAGTCACAGCAGAGGCCTCTAGGATTTTGGAGCAAGGTCCTGCCATCTTCTGCAGATAAGTACTCTCCTTTTGAGAGACAGCTCTTGGACTGTTACCGGGCTTTAGTGGAAACTGAACGTTTGACTATGGGTCATCAAGTCACCATGTGACCTGAATTTCCTATCATTAACTGGGTGCTTTCTGACCCATCTAGCCACAAAGTGGGTCATGCACAGCACCATTCCTTCATCACATAGAAGTGGTATACACGTGATTGGTCTCGAGCAGGTCCTGAAGGCACAAGTAAGTTATATGAGGAAGTGGCTCAAATGCCCATGGTCTCCACTCTTGCCACCCTGTCTTCTCTCCCTCAGCCTGCACCAATGGTCTCATAGGGAGTTCCCTATGATCAGTTGACAGAGGAAGAGAAGACTAGGGCCTGGTTCACAGATGGTTCTGCACGATATGCAGGCACCATCCGAAGGTGGACAGCTGCAGCACTACAGCCCCTTTCTAGGACATCCCTGAAGGAGAGCGGTGAAGGGAAATCTTCCCAGTGGGCAGAAGTTCCAGCAGTGCACCTTGTTGTGCATTTTACATGGAAGGAGAAATGGCCAGATGTGCGATTATATACTGATTCATGGGCTATAGCTGATGGTTTGGCTGGATGATCAAGGACTTGGAAGAAGCATGATTGGAAAATTGGTGACAAATAAATTTGGGGAAGAGATGTGTGGATGGACCTCTCTGAGTTGCCAAAAACTGTGAAAATATTGGTATCCCGTGTGAGTGCTCACCAATGGGTGACCTCAGCAGAGGAGAATTTTAATAATCAGGTGGATGGGATAAGCCATTCTGTGGACACCACTCAGCCTCTTTCCCCAGCCACCCCTGTCATTGTCCAATGGGCCCATGAACAAAGTGGCCATGGTGGCAGAGATAGAGGTTACGAATGGGCTCAGCAACATGTACTTCCACTCACCAAGGCTGACCTGGCTACAGCCACTGCTGAGTGCCCAATTTGCCAGCAGCAGAGACCAACAATGAGTACTTGATATAGCACCATTCCTTGGGGTGATCAGCCGCTACCTGGTGGAAGGTTGATTATATTTGACCTCTTCCGTCATGGAAAGGGCAGAGGTTTGTCCTCATTGGAATAGACTCTTATTCTGGATATGGGCTTGGCTATCCTGTACACAATGCTTCTGCAAATAATACAATTCGTGGACTCACAGAATGCCTTATCCACCATCATGCTATTTCACACAGCATTGCCTCTGACCAAGGCACTCACTTTACAGCTAAAGAACTGTGGCAGTGGGCTCGTGCTCATGGAATTCACTGGTCTTATCATGCTCCCCATCATCCTGAAGCAGCTGGATTGATAGAATGGTGGAATGGCCTTTTGAAGTCACAATTACAATGCCAACTAGGTGACAATACTTTGCAGGGCTGAGGCAAAGTTCTCCAGAAGGCTATGTATGCTCTGAATCAGCATTCAGTATATGGTACTGTTTCTCCTATAGCCAAAGGATTCATGGTTCCAGGAATCAAGGGGTGGAAGTGGAAGTGGCACCACGCACATCATTGCTAGTGATCCACTAGCAAAATTTTTGCTTCCTGTTCCTGCCACATTACATTCTGCTGGTCTAGAGGTCTGAGTTCTGGAGGGAGGAACACTGCCACCAGGAGACACAACAACAATTCCATTAAACTGGAAGTTACCATTGCCGCGTGGACACTTTGGGCTCCTCCTACCTTTAAGTCAACAGGCTAAGAAGGGAGTTACAGTGTTGGCCAGGATGATTGACCTGGACTATCAAGATGAAATCAGTCTACTACTCTATAACGGAGGTAAGGAAGATTATGCATGGAATATAGGAGATCCCTTAGGGGATCTCAGTATTACCATACCCTGTTATTAAAGTCAATGTGAAACTACAACAGCCCAGTCCAGGAAGGACTACAAATGGTCCAGACCTCTCAGGAATGAAGGTTTGGGTCACACCACCAGAAAAAAAAAAAAAAATGACCAGCTGAGGTGCTTACTGAAAGCAAAGGGAATGCAGAATGAATGGCTAGTAGAAGAAAGTAGTAATCAATACCAGCTATAACCATGTGACAAGCTGCAGAAATGAGGACTGTAACTGTCATGAGTATTTCTTCCTCCTTTTCTTAAAAACATATTTGTGCATGTACACACTTGTACTAAGAAAATATCTTCACTTTATTTCCTTTTCCTTTATCATGTGACATAAGATTTATTGACTTCATATCAGCATTTACATATTGATAACTTCATGTAATGGTATTTGCATTGGGGATTGGTGCATTTCTGGTTGCATGAAGGAGAATTGTATTATATTAGTTATAATTATGGCCTTATTATCGTCCTTATTTGAAGATTATGTATGATCTCAGGAGATGTGTATTGGTTCAAGTTGACAAGGGGTAGACTTGTGATGGTTAATACTGAGTGTCAACTTGTTCGAAGGATGCAAAGTACTGATCCTGGGTGTGTCTGTGAGGGTGTTGCCAAAGGAGGTTAACATTTGAGTCAGTGGGCTGGGGAAGGCAGACCCACCCTTAATGTGGTGGGCACAATCTAATCAGCTGCTAGCGAATATAAAGTAGGCAGAAAAAAGCAAAAAGGAGAGACTGGACTAGCCTCCCAGCCTACATCTTTCTCTGGTGCTGGATGCTTCCTGCCCCCAACATCGGACTCCAAGTTCTTTAGTTTTGGATCTCAGACTGGCTCTCCTTGATCCTCAGCCTGCAGACAGCCTATTGTGGGACCTTCTGATCATGTGAGCTAATACCTAATAAACTCCCATATATATATATATACACACACACATACATATATATGTATATATATACACATACATATATATGTATGTGTGTATATACCCACATATATATGTATGTATATATACACACATATATGTATGTATATATACACACATATATGTATGTATATATACACACATATATGTATGTATATATACACACATATATGTATGTATATATACACACATATATGTATGTGTGTATATATACATACATATATGTAAGTGTGTGTATATATATATCATATAACATATATACATGTTCCATTAGTTCTGTCCCTCTAGAGAACCCTGACTAATACACTGAGCTAATTGCAGCTCATTTTAAAGTTTTTTTTTAAATCAAGACAAGAGTAGGAGGTTTTTTTTTTATCAACACACTTTGGATCTTAGATTCAGAAGAACATCTACAAACACAATCAAATCCTAGGATTTCTGCCACTTCACTGTAACAATTTCTCAACCTTTCTTCCCCTAGATCATCCAGAAGCCAGAAGCTTATCTTGCAAGTAAGATCTGCTTACACACCCAACGGCAGCTTCTAGTTTGTCTTTCCTGAGCATCTTTCCAGTTTAAAGAGGAAAGAAAGACAAGTAATATGCACTAAGTGTATACCAGGTGTTCTCCCATATGTAACTTCATCCTCAGGTTTCCCCTGAAAAGTAAAGATTATCAGTGGCTTTATCAGAGGAGGAAACTGAGGAATTGAGGTTTTGAAGTAACCTCTGCAACAACACTCAGGTAGCAAGTAGCAGAATGTGTCTGACTCCTCAAGCTGTTTTTTGATGCACGACTCGGAGATGTCTCTAAGCTCCTGACAGTTTTTCTTCTCTGCTTTCAAGTCCTGTTTCTTCGGAAGCCTCTGAACCAGAAATAGAGGGATTACTGTCACACTGTGTCTCCCCCACTGTCTGCTGCTCACCCACCAAGTCAGCCTTTCCAAACTGGCACTCCCTTCATCCTTCTTGTCATGCTGCAGACTAAAATAGAAAATATGGTGGGATTTAAATAATTTTCCTTGCATATTTTCCATAGAACTAGGTTTGTTAAGATAGTGAAAAAAGATAGAAAAAAAATACTGCTTAACTTCCTCATGAATTCAGCTTATAGATTAAGCACATGTTTAAATCTGTGTGTCTCAGGGAACACAAGGAATTCTAATCCCACTTAACATGCACTTGATACACATTTGAAAAATTGTTCTTATTAAATTATGAATATAAACTCATGCATTAGAACATACATAGATCTTCATATTATAGAAAAATGACTTCTAAACATTATAGAACTTAGTATAGTAGCAGAATTTCCATTATTGTTAAAGATCTGAAACTAATTTATTATATAATTTAGTTTCTTTCCCTCTTCTGTGTTTCCTTTGTTTTTCCTTCCATTTTTTTTTTTTTTTTGTCCTGAAAACATTTAGTAAGTAGGCCCTGTGTCAGGGGTTGAGAACAACGAGGAGACTAAGATAGGACATTTACCAAAATTCACCCTGTCAACATTTTAGGGGAACATTCATCATTCATAACTGTCAAACATTCATGGGGACAGTAACACCTAGGATTTGTTTAGTATGTGAAAAATCACAATTAATTAACAAAGTCATTCAATCTTTTTTTTTGATATGGAGTCTTGCTCTGTCGCCCAGGCTCAAGTGCAGTGGCGCGATCTCGGCTCACTGCAAGCTCTGCCTCCTGGGTTCACGCCATTCTCCTGCCTCAGCCTCCCAAGTAGCTGGGACTACAGGCGCCCGCCACCACGCCCGGCTAATTTTTTGTATTTTTAGTAGAGATGGGGTTTCACCATGTTAGCCAGGATGGTCTCCATCTCCTGACCTCGTGATCCACCCGCCTCGGCCTCCCAAAATGCTGGGATTACAGGCATGAGCCACCGCGCCCGGCCGTCATTCAATCTTAATAACCACAAAAAGTAGGGCCTCTTATACTCATTTAACTGATGAGGAAACTAAAGTTCAGATAATTTTAGTGACTTTCCATAGATCACACAGCAAGCAAGAGGTGGAGTCAAATTAGAATGCTAGTCTGCCTGACTCCAACGTCTGTGGTGAATTATATACCAACCACGGTCTTTATTTCCCTTTATGCCATAATATTTTTTTCTTGTTTAACTAATTAAACAAACATATTATTTTAGTTACAGAACATTAGATTTAGAAAATCAAGAACCCTTAGGAAAATATTACATTAGTGTTTTTAATCATAAAACATAACCTAATTAAATCCACTTATCAGACATACATAATTGAAATAAAGAATACCAAGTAGAAGAAAGTCATTTTATTCAATTGAAAAAACATTTATGGTATCCTATGGGCAAAACACAATTGAGAATATAAAGATTAAAAAGCCATGGACCCCCAGGACTTGGAGCTTGGAGTCTGACTGGGGAGTCAGAGGCATAAAAATGACTTCAGTAACAAAGCTAATGATTTTAAATACAGTAAAAAGAGGTTCAGAAAACATCATGTGGGATTTGTAGGAAAAGACATATTAGGTCTCCACAGGAACAATTGAGTTATACTTTTTAAAGGGCATTGGATCTAATATTAATTTTGTAATTAATAAATATTGCTTGAATAAATAGGCAAAAGCCATAGAAGACAGGGTGAACTGTTTGAGTAAAGGTCAAACCTAGTGCTTTTCGACTCTTTTCATTCATGGTCACCAATCTGTAGATGACTAAACATGGCAAAATGATCAAATATCGTTATCTAATTTCTCAATAATGACAACATTAAAATTAGAGTGAATATTTAATCACATCAGTAGGCAAGAGATACCAACAAATTCCTTGCACACAGAAAGCATTAAGAGGTGATGTCCGATGAAGCAGGACAGGAGGAATCATATTATACAAACCCATTCTCATAATAATCTCATCAATTATAATCACAGAGAAGCTCATGATTCAGCAGATGTCAATGGTTGGAGGACTGGGAAATTAATGATAAACATGCCACTTGATCAATCAAACATCCTTTTTCCTTTACTGAAACTATGATATTTACCGTAGCCAAACACATACCCACTAGGTAAAAAGAGAGAAAGAGAGAGAGAGGGCGGGGAGAGGGGAGATGCAAGAAAGAGGAGGGAATTCCTTTTAAAATAATTAAACAGCCCTAGAGAAAATTTATCTTTGTTCCTGGCAATAATCTGTCTCCTGGTTTAATAATCCACCATTCCTCAAGCCCTGCCCAAGGGTAGAAACAGGTACAGGGCTGAAGACAGTAATATTAAGTCAAAGTCTGCATAAGAAAGAGTTGGAAAACTAACCTCACTCCTCTGTTAGACTCGCAGAATTCCTGCAATCAATTGCACAGCCTGTAGGCAAGTTAGCCCTGTGTAATATGGGCATGTCACTTAACCTTCCCAAACCTAATTTTTCTGACCTTTAAACTGAAAAATATAATATATAACCTCTCTATTAAAGAAACTTCATTAAATCTGATGTGACAAATATTTCATTAGAATTATCATATGCTAACATAACATGGAGGAATTAGAATACATAGACTGAGTTTGTGAACATTGGGGTGCCATGTGCAGAAGAATGAAACTAGACCCCTATCTCTCAACATATACAAAAATCAATTCAAAATGGATTAAATGCTTAATATAAGACCAGAAACTATAAAAGTTCTACAAGAAAATTTAGGGGAAACTCTTTTGGACATTGGTTTAGGCAGAGACTTTATGTCTAAGACCTCTGAAGCACAGGCAACAAAAACAGAAATAGACAAATGGGACTTCATTAAACTAAGAAACTCCTGCACAGCAAAAACAACAATCAACAGAGTTAATGGATAACATGAAGAATGGGTGAAAATATTTGTAAACTATTCATCCAACAAGGGACTAATGGCCAGAATATACAAGAATCTCAAACAACAGGAAAAAAAAAACAAATAATCCCATAAAAAGGTGGGAAAGGACATTAATAGACATTCCTCAAAATAAGACATACAAATGACAGACGGGTATATCGAAAAATGCTAAACATCACTAATCATCAGAGGATGCAAATCAAAATCACAATGAGATATCATCTTACCCCAGTTAGAATGGCTAATATTAAAAAAGACAAAAAATAATGCATGGTGGCGAGGATGCGGGAACTCTTACACACTTGGGTTGGAATGTAAACTAGTACAGACACAATGGAAAAGAGAAAGAAGATTTCTTAAAATACTAACAATAGAACTACCATATGATCCAGCAATCCCATTACTGGGCATCTATCTAAAGAGAAAAAATAAATCAATATCTCAAAGGAATAACTGCATTCACATGGTTATTGCATAAATATTCACAATAGAAAAGACATGGAATCAACCTAGGTGCCCATCAACGGATGAATGGACAGAGAAAATGTGGTGTATATACACAATGGAATACTATCAGGCCATAAAAAATGATATCCTGTCCTTTTCAGCAACATGGATGGAACTGGAGGTTATTATATTAAATGAAGTAAGCTGGGCACAAAAAGACAAATATTACATATTATCTATCACTTTTATGTGGGAGCTAAAAAAATTTGATCACATGGAGGTAGATTGTGGAAAGACAGATAACAGAGACTGGGAAAGGTGAGTGGGGAAGGGGAAGGATGAGAAGTATGTGAAAGGACACAAACATGCGGTCAGACAGAAAGAATGAATTCAATGTTTGATAGTAGACTAGAGTAACTATAGTTAACAAAAATGTATTGTAGTTGGATGATGGACACCTTAAACACCATAAATTCACCACTGCATATTATATACAAGTAACAAAATTTCACATGTACCCAGTAAATTTGTATAAATACAATTTTTTAACAGAAAAACAAATTATGCAACTTTTCAAGAAATTAATATTGTATGTATAAAAAATACAGGGTATCGTTGATTAAGACATATTTTAAACTATCTTTCAAACAGTTTAGAGTTGATTGTATCTAAGCTAATATTTGAGCTGGACCTTCAGCATTGGTGTAGCATTTAATGAAGAAGACTATACGTGGTATAGACAAAAGCACAGGGATAAAAATATTCCAAATGAGTTTGGAAATTAGCTTGAATGGAGTGAGTTTTCAGAAAGAAGGAAATAATTGGGAATCAGATTGAAAGGGTAGATGAGGAAAGGTGATGCCATTATTTTATAGATTCAGACCAAAATATACATATTTTGCCTGAAGTTACTGGAAGATTGATTGCGGCAGAGTAGAGTTTCATGAGATGAGGACCCTGTTAATAAATAAAGTTTGAGCAGTCTGAGGATTAGATGGGTAAATCCAGACCAATAATCGAATCCTTCATATTTGAGCAAGCTCTCCCACTCTATAATATATATCCATTTGTGTTAACATTATTTATTTATTTATTTTTGAGTTTTGCTCTTGTTACCCAGGCTGGAGTGCAATGGCATGATCTTGGCTCACCGCAACCTCCGCCTCCCAGGTTCAAGCGATTCTCCTGCCTCAGTCTCCTGAGTAGCTGGCATTATAGGCATGCACCACCACGCCTACGCTAATTTTGTATTTTTCAGTAGAGATAGGGTTTCTCCATGTTGGTCAGGTTGGTCTCAAACTCCCGACCTCAAGTGATCTGCCCGCCTCGGCCTCCCAAAGTGCTGGGATTACAGGCATGAGCCACCACGCCTGGCCCATTTGTGTTAACATTAAACAATCATTATCAGAATGTTCACAATAGCTGGCCTTTATTGAGAGTGTCAACAAAATTGGCCCTAAAAGCGTTTTTTTTTTTTTTTTCCTCACCCACTGCAGTGGCACAGAGACCCTAAGGAACACTCCCTCCTAATGCGGGTACCATTGATCCGCAAATTCTCTCTGGGCTCCACCTTCTGTGTTCATCCTTTCAAACTGTCCAGTCCATCCTGTCTGTCTCCATTTCCAGGATGTTTACTGCTAGAGCTTTTCTAACCACTTTGTCCCTTGGATTGATGCTTTGGATTAGTTTCTAAGTCTCCAACCTGACTTCACCTGAGGTACTATATTGTGCTTTTTCCCCTTGTGTTCAGAAATGAGAGTCAACCCCACTTCTGCCTTAGCCTCCAGTTCCTACTGCCAGCCCATACAGAGCCCCAGTTCTCCTCTTTACTGGAGTGGGGCGTTCAAACACTGACTCTTTCCTTACTTAATGTTAGGCCCCCTGCTAGGTGCTTTAAGCAAGTAATTGTTATTAACATTCACAACAGTTATGTCATGTGAATTTAATCATTTCCATCTTCCAGGTGAGAAAATTAGGTTAAGTTAAATGTTTTAACCATGTGTCCAGTCACACGGCAAGTAAACTGGATTCCAAATGAAGTCTGCCACACTCCATAGCCTGAACTCTTTCCAACTCATCACATTACCTTTACCTTGGGGGTTTTCTTTACCATGCACACTGTTTGGATTTTAAAGATATTGATCATGTAGTGTTGGTTGCAGGAAAAACCACTTCAATCACTTCAACTACTTATCTTGGAATATTATCTTCAGTCAGCTCATCATTTAGTTGCTCTTTTCTGGCCATAATACACAGTGAACTGTATATCCATATGATCCACTATGACTATATACCTATATGAAGATATAGATATAGTTGGCTCTATTTATCATTCCCCTGAAACATACTATTGATTTGTTGAAAATAACTAATAATAGTTTTAACAATTGCACTCATTAGTAATGTGGCGTAGCTAAAGCACAGGATGGTAATTTGGATCTATGGGTAAATAGAGAATATTCTAATGTTAGCATCATTTTCTTTAATTTTACCTTGGTTGCTGTGCTTTGAAATCAATGAGAAGAGAAACAAACAAATAACATATATGGTGTTGCACAGCATTAAAGACAAAATGTGCTATAAACAAAGACTGCATATTTTAAAACAGGGGGAAGGAGCAATTTTCTTTAAAAGCCAATAATTTGCTACTAACTACTAAGGGAAGAAGCTGTTCCTTTGTTGGCCCGTCTTCATTGCCAATCTATTTTTCTAAAATTGCAAGTACTTACATAAAATTAAATACAAAGGAGTTCAAGAACATCTTTGGATTTCAAATTCAAAAGATAGCTCATTATATGTATAATGATTTTGTCCTACAAGGTCACCTAGTAATTTTTCTTCATTTTAATTAAAAAGCAAGACTATTGAGGGGCCTATACTAGGGCAAAGTCTCTTTGGATATGTTGCCGTAACTCAAAGCACACATAACGGCCTGCTTCAGTATGTCAGGGAAAGAGGCCACCTGAGAAATGCTGAGTGAATGCATATTTCAGAATACTCCTAATATGCAGAGGAAAAAAGAGAAAAAAAGGAAAAAAATCAGTCTCACCCAACAAAGGCTAAAAGCTAGACTTTTTCTAGCTTGTAAGACAGGACCAAGGGTTTCGCACTTAATTTTGCTTGACAATATTGTTATGAGAGAAGTCCAAATCAAAACAATGGAATGAAATGGTTAAGAGAAAGAAAATAGCATTGTAGTTCATCTTGATTATTGTCGACAATATGAAACAAGGTTCTTCTCTGAAGAAGGCATTTTATGAGTGGCATATTTATTTAAAAGTGCACTTGATACAGAAAGCTGACTATATCAAGCATTGTTTGAAGGGCAGAGCACCAATTTTAAATCTAATTTAAAACCACTGGATTTGGTTCGATGTTATTAAAGGTTACAAAATGTGATTTATAAATATTTCATGATTCATGTCCTTAGGTTAGTTGTTGATTTGTTTATTTTTGCTACTTTTTTACAGCGCTAGCATATGACTTCTAAAATTCTGTTTTTATATGTTATAAAATAAATTTGCATAATAAGAAAGCTTATCACAGGAGAAAACCAATGGTTAGACTACTAAGTAAGTGCACTTGATGTTTTTTATTACCATTGTTTTAATCAGAAGTAAACCTCACTGGAATGCAATTCACTTGTAATTTACTGAGTTTTTTGGATGACTACAAGTGAGGAAACTTACTAACTTGCTGTGTGACCTTGCAAAATTTGCATAATTTACTTAACCTCTATAGGCTTCAGTTTTCTCTTCTGTGAAGTACAAAACATCCTTAACACATGATCTCTAATGACCCTTGCAGCTATAATACTCTATGAATTTCTTTAGTGGTAAGTATAAAATATTAACTCAGAACATCTCTAGATAGTGGTAAATAAAGCACGGTTCATTCAGCCATGTTCAAAAAAATCTACAATTATTTATTACCACCTCACACATTTATGCTTCCTCCTTCAATTAAAATGTTATATATTAAGAAAGAGAAAATGTTTATACAATAAAATACAAGATAAAGGAACACATATGTTAAGGTTACTGTTAAGGAGCTATAAGATGGTAGAATGCAGAAATATCACTCTGCCGAGGATGATATTCAGTAAAGATTATGTGAACAGAAAAATACAAAGTTATAGTTAGACAGAACGAATGAGTTCTGGTCTTCTACTAACAATGTACTCTGTATTTCAAGATAGCTAGAAGAGAAGATTTTGAATGTTGTCACCCCCCCAAAAAATGATGAATATTTAAAATGATGGATACAATAATTACCTTGACTTGCTCATTACACAGTGTATACATGCATTGAAACATCACACTGTATCCCATAAATATATACTATTATTATGTGTTAATTATAAATAAAAAATTATTGATGAAGAAAAAGATATGTAGAGAAAGTTGCACACAGTGCTCTCTCCAAGAACAGAAGCTTCGTTTAATATAAGGAATGTAAAGGCAATGACACGGGTGAGATGCTGCCTATAAATAAAATGCTGCTACAGGTATGGAGAGGGTGAGGCTAAAGGCAGGCATTTCCTTCAGGAAGCAATTCCAGTAATCCAGGAAAAAGGTAAGAAGTGTTTGAACTAGGGTGCTGGTAGTAGGAAAGTAAAGAATAAGGCTGAAGTCATGGATATTCGGAAAAAAGAAGGGATGAGTTTTGGTGGAACAATAAAAAAAGATGATAGACGGACAAAGAGGAATAAAGAAAGTCTTGTGAGATTTGGAAACTGAGGGTAACCTTAAAGAACAAAGAAACACATGCATTAAGGGTACTGATAAGGAGCTATAAGAAGGTAGAATGAAGAAATATTCTGCCAAGGATCATGCAGTGAAGACAGAGACATCAAGAAAAGGATCTGAAATTGGCACAGCAAAAAAAAAAAAAAAAATTGTTTGTATGCATGGTGCAGGAAAGTTCTATCCAGGTTTTCAGTCAGATAGAAATGTCCAGTAGGCAATTAGAAATGAGAAACACTTCACTCTGGAATCCATGACACAGAAGTGATCATTGAAGGCTTGAAAACAAATGATAATCATAAAGGATAGGGTAGCAGGAGAAAATATCAGAGGCATGAGGCCATAAATAGACGATACATCTTGGAGTAGTGTGATACTTAACTATTACCAGGCATGCATGTATACAAATGGCCCCGACTTACTATGGTTAAACTTGTGATTTTTTTTTTTTTCCTTTGCTGTAGTGTGAATGTGACACAAATTCAGTAGAAGCTGTACTTGGAAGTTAGAAGTTTGATCTTTTCCCAGGCGAGCCGTATGTGGTGTGATGCTCCCTTGCTACGCTGGGCCGCACAGAGAGCCACGGCTCCCAGTCAGCTATGAGATCAGGAGGGTAAACAATCTGTATGCTGCAGTGTATTGTGTTGCCAGCCTCTTTTGAATACTGTGTCTTGTGTTTTTGCATCCCATCATGTCCATAAAATGCCCATCTGTGTACAGTTTTCAACACTTTATTATAAAATAGGCTTTGTGTTAGATGATTTTGCCCAACTATAAGCTAATGTAAGTGTTCTGAGCACATTTAAGGAAGGCTAGGCTAAGCTATGATGCTTGGTAGGTTAGGTATTTTAACTGCGTTTTTGACTTACGATATTTTCAACATATGATGGGGTTATCAGAATGTAACTCCACTGTAAGGTGAGGAGCATCTACAGTCTCCTTCATGACTGGTGATAGATAAATCACATGTTTGTGTTTTAGACAAACTAGATTACCCAGTTAGATAGATAACAAATGGAATTATAAACCCCAAAATCTCAAACAGGTCTCAGCTAATTTAGAAAGCTTATTTTGCCAAAAGTTGAGGATGCATCTCCATGACACAGTCCCAGGAAGTCCTGACGACATGTTCCCAAGGTGGTCGGGGGACAGCTTGGTTTTATACACATTAGGGAGACATGAGACATCAATCAATATATGTAAGAAGTACATTGGTTGCATCCAGAAAGTTGGGGACACCTGGAAGCAGAGAGGGGGCTTCCAGGTCACAGGTAGGTGAGAGACAAATGGTTTCATTCTTTTGAGTTTCTGATAAGCCTTTCCAAAGGAGGCAATCAGATATGCATTTATCTCAGTGAGCAGAGAGATGACTTTGAATAGAATGGGAGGCAGGTTTGCCCTGAGCAGTTTCCAGCTTGAATTTTCTGTTTAGTTTAGTGATTCTGGGGGCCCAAGGTAGTTTTCTTTCACAGAATCTAAATATGAATGTGATAAAAGGAATTTGATCCTTTCATTTTCTCCAATGTTTTGAGGTAGAAATAAGAAGCCTCAACAATAATGATAAATTATTGTAATTTGTAATTTTAGTGTTCATTTACTGAAGTTCGGTCTGTGCCAGCACAGTCCTTTAGGAAAATCAGATAAATAATGGTTGTCATAAAGGAGTTTATTTTCTAACTCTGAGGAAGGGCAGAGTGACCTCTCAGCAGAACTAAAACCAGAATGTTTTCTTTTGCTCCTTTACTAAATATTTGCCCGTCAAAGTTTTAGCCTGTTCATGGGCAAAAAGAAGCAGAAACTTGAACCAGGGATTGTATCTTCAGGAATTTTGAATGTAAGTAGGCATGACTATAATGAAAATGTTCAGTCTGAAAGGGTCCAGCAGATTGGGTGTTCTTTTGTTGACTTTTTTTTTATTATGAAGTATACATTTATTAATTTTATAATAAAACAATGAAAAATTATTTATAGACATCTAGTTCTCTAAATTTAGAGTAGGACTAATTCTATGTTTTATTTTAAATTGTTTTTTTAATTATACTTTAAGTTTTAGGGTACATGTGCACAACGTGCAGGTTTGTTACATATGTATACATGTGCCATGTTGGTGTGCTGCACCCATTAACTCGGTTGAGGTAAAAGTAGAAGGCTACATTTTAGTGGGTGTCTTTGTTACCCAAAGAACCAACTTAATTCCAACCACATACCTAAGCCACCCCATGACACTTCTCACAATTTTCTGAACAGAATTAATGTAATAGAAAATGTATTCACAAACTCCATATTGCACTATTATTGGAAAACAAAGCAAAAGTAGCTTAAAAAGTATTATCTTGGTTGAAGAAACAAGAAATAATTAAACATTGGAGATTTCAGCCTATGAATAAGGTGAGTGCATAAAAATATCCCCAGGAAATTCATGTTGCTTTCAAAGAATATTGAAATATTAAATCCACCCCAACATCTGGGAGATAAATTCTCTTTATGTGTGTGTGTATTTTTCTTTAATGAAGCCAAGTTTATATTTTTGTCTTCACAAACAGGTAAAGAATTCGATGAAGTGACTGTAGCCCACAAAACAAAAACACAAATCATTTTCTGTATTTTTTCTCATTTTGGCAATAAAATAATGTTGATAGATTTCCTTTAAAAATACAGTCATATTAGTTCTACACTGAAACTTGGACTGTATGAATACAAAACTGTTACTTTATATTCAAATCTAGTCCAATTATAAGATTGTGCAATCTTGCTGTAAATCTTGGTTTCTCATCTTCAAGATAAATGTTGATTTAAAGATTATAGCAGAAAATTAAACTAAAATTATTCATGAAATTTGCCTATAACTTTTATGTTTATCTAAGGACAGCTGCTAAAATAAGCCCCTTTCAGTTATCCCCAACTCCCCATAATTGTTTAAACTCCCGCCTGTGTTTTAATGCCTGTGTGTCAAAAGGGTTGCTAAAGAAGAA
This sequence comes from Pan paniscus, assembly GCF_029289425.2. NCBI lineage: Eukaryota > Metazoa > Chordata > Mammalia > Primates > Hominidae > Pan > Pan paniscus. Next base: position 142,363,370 of record NC_073272.2, read on the forward strand.
AAAAAGAAAATATTGAATTTGGAGAATTTGACTTTAGTATTTGAAGTTTCTAGATTTATTGCATTGTTTTTATTACCATTTGCATCAACTGATAGTTGCAAAAGGATGCTTTTTCTTAGAAATTGACTTACTTTATTGATGTCATTGTTGCTATATGATTCACTTTGATTAGGATTAAACCTGTTTTTCCCCAATGTCTTTCTAAAAATATCCTTACAATGAATTCCTTCTCCTAATATAAGTGACCCAATTACATTTGATTCTTGGTGCATGTGGGTGGGAGATGGAAGGGTCCAGTATACTACTAATATGCTTTTCTAGGCTCCAGTGAAACCTGAATCTCCTTCAGTGTCTATCACCAGTCTTTTATCCCATAATCTCTTGGGCAAAAAGAAAAACCCATCTCTTCTCTCTGCTTCAGAAATACAGAAAGCCAGCATGACTCCCATTGCAAAGATACATACACTGCATGGATATAAGAAATGATTGAAACCAGCCTGTTGACAAGTGCTTGAAATTGCGATATATAGTAGGACAACATTAGTAGCTGTTAACCTATCATCTATATGTCTATCACCTATCTTTCTATGTATCTATCAACTTACTTACCTATCTATAATTTTGCCATTGCTGAAGTCTTAATTTAACTCCTTGTAATAACCTTTCCTCTGGGGTAATTTTTCAGTTATTCACCTTGCCTATATTCCCTCCCCATTAGAAACCATCCTGAATTCAACAGCAGTGGTAATTCCTTTAAACCATGACCCTGATCATGTCGTTCTTCCTGTTCAAAACCCTGCATTGAGTCCCCATTCAAGGGCCACCTCTATTAAACTTCTTGGCCTCCTCTTTGGTGCCTCCTTTTCCTATACCACGCTGCTCATCTCAGTGAACCATACTCCATGTTGCTTTCTTACCTCTATGCCTCTAGTCATTGCACCCTCTAAAGATGATCTTTTCTCCCATCACCTTATAAGTAAATCCTATTTGTTGTTCAGACTTTAGTGCAAATATCACATTCTTTTTCTCATTTCTTAAGACTCCCCCACTCTCTTTCTACCTACTCTCTCAGTTGGAAGTATCTTTTCCCTCTTCTGAACACTTACAGCCTTTATGTAACTTTCTTTCACAGAACTAACCATTTTCTTCCTCTTTCTGTGTTGTAGGTAATATATTTACATATCTGAATGTCTTATTTGTTCCATTATTCTATTGTTATGTTAAGGAGACTACAGAATTATGTTTATTTTTGTGCCCTTCACAATGCCTGCACATTGTATATAAATGCTCTACAGTTATTAAAAGAATAAATAACCGCTGTTGCTAATATGCTTAAAGACAGAGTAAGAATCTCTATTTAAAACAAAATGAATTGTATTGCATCTTTATAATGAACGACAGCATCACATAAATGGAAAAGCATAGAATGGAAAAAGATATGGGTTCATTACTAGCTCGACTATTTGCTGGAAATTTGGACTGGGGAAACTAGATTGTTTATTTCAATGACTGTCCGTTTTTACGGAGATTATTATTATCTATCATCCAAAGTCATTGCAAGTATTAAATTATATAATTTATGTACACATAAACACAATAGCTAACACACTCCTGCTTGACCTGCTTGATATTTATTTTTTTCGCAGTACTTTGACAGCATTATCCCACTGTATCCTGGCTTCTATTGTTGCTATTAAAAGCTCTGCTGTCAGTCAGTTTTGGTTCCTTGCTAGATCATTTGCCTTTTTATTTCCCTCTAGGTACTTTTCACTTCCTTCCTTTGACTTTTATGTCTTCTCATTTCACTGACATATGTCTAGGTGCATATTGTTTTAAATTAATTATATTGGAGTTATTCTGTGCCAATTCATTCTTTGGATTTATGTCTTTCATTTCTGGAAAACCCTATACCATTACTTATAATATTCATCTCCCAGTCTCTATTTTTCTACTATTATCCTGGTTAGATATTTATTAGACACCTTATCCTCCATATTGCTTAATACAACATTAGTTTTTTATCTCTCTGAACTGCATTCTATGAAATTTCTTCAGAACTATCTTTTATAAAAACAAATTCTTTTTTCCTACTGTGTCTATTCTACTATTTAATCTGCTCATTTAATCACTATTCATGGAAGTATATATTGGTTTTGTGTCTATAATTTTTATTCTGTTCCTTTTTATGCCTATAACTTCTACTGGATTTTAGACATTCATGGTCATTTTTAATAGTGTCCAATGTTTGCCCATTTTTTTTATCCTTTTATTTCTTTAACTATTTCCAGCAGACTTATTTAATACTCTACATCAGCTAATTCAAATATATAATTCCCTTGGGGCTTTAAATCTGGTGTTAATGTCCCTATGTTTATGCATCATATGTTGTTTGCTTATGTATTATGCAATCTTTGGTTATGTGTTTATATTACATGGATCATAAAATGTGAGAACCCCAGGGAATAAAGTATAAACATTTTTTTTTTCCAGATAAAATGTTGTGCTTGTTTCTACTTAGGGACTACAGTTTCTGCTGATCTGGAATCACACTAGTCTCTGTGAAGTTTCCCCTCTGTGTGAGACACTTAGGATCAATTCTGCCGTCTTGACACTGGCCCAAGTCTTAGCTTCCTCCATGCAATGCTGTTATCAGCATTTTTACTTAAGACAACTCTGTTAGTCCATTTTGTCTGCTATAAAGGAATACCTGAGGCTGGGTAATTCGTAAAGAAAAAGGATTATTTTGGTTCATTGTTCTATAGGCTGTACAAGAAGTATGACACCAGCATCTGCTTTTGATGAGGCTGCAGGATGCTTTTACACATGGCAGAAGGCAATGGCAGCCAGCATGCCACATGGTGAGACAGGAAGCAAGGTGGGGAGGGCAGTGCCATGCTATTTTAAACAAGCAGATCTCCTGTTAAGTAGTAGAGTTGGAACTCACTCATTACCATGTGGGAAGGGCACCAAGCCGTTCATGAAGGATCTGCCCCCATGACCGAAATACCTCCCACTAGGCCCCGCCTCCAACACTGGAGATCACATTTCAACATTAAATTTACAGAGGAAAAATAGATAAATTATATCAATAGCCTACTTTATGGTACTTACTTGCTGCTAAACCCTCCACGTACTGAGCTCAACTCATATATTTTTGGTGGGAAAGAGACCCAGGAGAACTCTTTCACCTAAGAAATATAATGCATCAAGACAATAGTTTCATATAAAATTAGTGATTTTGCAGTGACAGAGACCTTCGGTGTCAACTTTCTGCCACATCTGAAGTGAAAGACTTCTGATTATACACATCATTTATTGGTGTATATAATTGTGGACTTGTACTGTTTTTATATTTTTCTGTTGGTTTTTACATTTATATTTTCCTCCCTCCAGAGTTTTTTAGCTGACTTTGAACAAGAAACACATAGTCTACTTCATTTTATTCCCATAGTATCTGTAACATATTAGGTTCTCAATAATTACCTTTTAAATATATACAGAAAAATTCCATGCTCTTTAATTTATGTGAACAGAATATATGACAAAATCTAAGGATGTAAATTATCTGATAAAAGCTGTGAAAGTAAAAGACTCCTCAGATGTGAACTTATATATCTATTTAGAATAAGGGAATATAAATCTTCCTCTTTTAGAAAATTCTGAGACTGTAACATTTATGCCTTCTTCCCCAACACTTTTACTTATTTGCCTTCACACCAAATCCCTAGACAGAAGATCAAAAACATCAATACTATTTTATGACATACTCTGAAAAATGAAACAGGTAAGAAATATGGATAAAATACTAACTTATTTTAACTGTAGAATTTAAAAGGCTGTGTTTACTGAGACAATATCATATGTATTAATGTGACCTTAATGTGAATAAAAAACAATTCTGCCATCTGAGTATTTGGTGATACAAAAATCAAAATTATAAAAAAAGGTTCTGAAGTAAAAGTGATAATTAAAAGATCAAAGAAAAATGCATAGTCAATGCTTAATTATCTAAATACCAGTAACTCAAATCATGTGCTCCTTCTTTCTCTGTGGCTGCCTGTTGGCTACTTAGAAAACTCATTATGATCTTCATTACAGGACAGAAAGAGAAAATTAAAAGAATAAAAAGTCTACGCTATCCATTCAGAGAGATTTTAACAGTTCTGATAAATAATAGAGAAAGATAAAATTGAAACTTTAGTTTCAAAGGAGGCTAGTAAATCATATATATTTGTTCCCTTTGTTCATTGACCCTATCCCCATTAATAATTCAAAATTAGTAGTACATATAGCACCTACACCTGTGCCGACTCATCTAGGTTATGTCTGAGAGTCAAAAATGCAGAAAGAAGGATTTCTGGCTGGGTAGTTCTGACATTATTCACCTCTCCTGGCCAAAGCCCTGAAATGAATCTTTATTTTCAATCTGCAATTTAAATATTGCCTAAATGGTTCTGTCAACAGGCTCTGTCCAAAGGACGAAAAAGAATTGGCAGTAATATAAAGGATATGATTATTGAATTCTGCCCCAAATCCTTCTCACATTAGCCTTCTATAGCAACTAAAATTGGCAAAATTATGCTTAAAAGAGGACAGGCCTTATTTATTGGGATACAAGTAACATTAACCCAGGACGAGCAAATAATCTGTCAGATTACTTAGCTGTTATGGTGAAAGGCAGAAACCAGGGCGTTTATGAAAGCAGATATAGTGAATAGGAAAAGTCTCCAGCCTTTGAAAATATAGATGTACTTATTTCAGAAGGGCATGTTTTCAAAGATAACTTCCTTGGTTTTAGCTTCTCATGGCCAGTCTGTCAGTGTACTGTAAGAATTACTTCCTAACATTGCAATACCAGGCCGTAGTTCAATGAGTACAGTGATTAGAATTCCTGACATCAAAATATTAATTATTTAGAATACATACAGAATTTATTTACAGACTCATTTTTTAAAAAAATTACAATATACATTTTTATGTATTGTAACAGTTCAAGAAAGCTGCTTCTATGCATTTCCTAATACCACTTAAATTTTGTAGATGCTTTGATTTCAACACAATCCTGAGCACATTATGATTGAAGCAAGCAAATAGCCACGTACTCGGGCTGGTGAAAGGTGCCTATATATATATGAATAGCGTGTGCTTAGAAGTTAAGTTAGATGGATCTTGAATTGAATACTGTATCAGAATACTGGATCTGATCCTTACTAGCTATGTGACTTCTTACAGCATACATGTTCTATGAGCACTCATTTCTAACTTAAGAGTTGGGTAGTAATAGTGTTTATATCATAGAGTTCTTATTGGGTTTAAATAAAATAATCTATGTAAAGCATTTTTAGAGTGCCTGACACATAATAAATGCTCAATACATGTTATATCAATATTTTAATGTTATTACAATAAATATTTTATGTAATTGATATTTTTATTGTTTACAAAATATTAAACCCAAATTACCAGGAACAATATATACCTTATTTTAATCTGTATTTATTATTGTTATTTCCCTGAGAAGAAAACTCAGTTTCAGATATTTTAGGTAAGTTACCTGAAGACACATAACCATAAATGAGAGCGTTGAGTGTTGCATACACAACTGTTTCACCCCAAAGATCATGTTTTTTCATTGCACACACTGATTCTTAAATGAATATTTCTTGTAATTATGGTTAAGATCCAGGAGGAGAAAAGGGGATTGCATTTGGGAACTGGCTAACTGGTCTTCCAATGTAAGATAGCAGCATATTCAATACATTGATACCACCTGTCATGATAGGTCAAAGCCCCACATTACCCCGTCTCTACTAAAAAAAAAAAAAAAAAAATCCAAAAAATTAGCCAGGTGTGGTGGCGGGTGCCTATAATCCCAGCTACTCCGGAGGCTAAGTCAGGAGAATCACTTGAACCTGGGAGGTGGAGCTGCAGTGAGCCGAGATCATGCCACTGCACTCCAGCCTGGGCGACAGAGCAAGACTCCATCTCAAAAAAAAAAAAAAAAAAAAAAAAAAAGAGTTTACTCCTTGTCATGTACAAAATACTTAACAGGCCTATTTTCTACAGTTTAACAAAACAGAGCACACTTGTCCAACCTGTACCGAGGTGCACTTTTAAGTATACAATCAAAATGTTTTCCAGCTTAAGCCATGTTAATGTGTCAGATTGATTGAATTCCAATTCTGAAATAAGTGCAACTAAAACACTAGCAAAACATAATGGAAAAAAATGAAAGGGATTTGTGCTAGAAATAACAGGTAGAGCACTGAACATATGTAGAAACCGACATAACAACAGTGAAAGAATATATAGCTTCTGAAGCACCATGGCAGCCTGAGCCTGCAAAATCCTTTTATTAGCTGCCATAGCAGCATCCAGAAGAGTAATTAGGGATTTGAGCAGCATAACACAGGGTAATAGAAGGGGCTAGAAAGAACTGCAGCATAGCAAAATAGCATATGCCAGTCGGAGGAAGGCTGTGCACTCCGTTTGAAAAATCAGTGAAAGGGAGAAAATGTTGTTATTCCCCATGATTTCTGGAGAGCTGACTTCAAGGCGATGGGTGAAGCTGAATCTAGTTGCAGTGAGCCACGCACAGGCTCACAAATTTTTACTTCCCGAAAAACCATTTTGAGTCAGCTCTGATTTGCAGATCTACAAAATTTCAAAAGGACTCTGAATTGCATAGGCAGTCAGTTTTTTTAAATAAGCAGTATTTTCTCTATGGGGCCGCTTGGGTGGAGTGGTGTAGCATCTTAAACCATGAATTAGTATCAGGCTATGTACAAGCTATAAAAGTAAATAAAAGTCTTACCAATAATCTAGATAAAATAATTAATACAATTAACCAGAAGTAAAAACAAAGGTATAAGAATTCATTCATCTTTGCATGAATTCAGCAAATGTTTATTAAATACTTAATACATGGATAGGTCTACTGAGAAATGTGTAAAGATATCAAGAAATCCAATACACAATCTTTCTCTAAAGAAACTGAGGAAAAGCAAATCACATTGTGAAAATTTAAAAAGTAAAACGAAAGAATGATAGGTATCTTGACAAAAGTGTGAATGTAAATGTCAGTGGTTCAACTATTGAAACTGACTTAATCACTCTGATTTTCAGTTTGCTCATCCAAACAATTGTTATGTGAATTGTTAACTTGAAGTCATTGTCTCGGTGAACTTAATTTTTAAAAGTACGTTAAAGTGACTTCCTCTTCTGAAAGATGGAATAGATATACTTTTGCCTATTTCTCTTTCTAAATAAAACCAAACCCCCTGAATATTATATATAAAACAAACATAAGAACACTCTGAAAGTTGGAAATAAATAGACAGTTTAGAGAGCTCAGGACCCAGGAAATGACATGGCAGTGAGCTTCCTGGGTTTCTTTTTCTTTCTTTCCTTCTTTCCTTCCTTCCTTCCTTCCTTCATTCCTTCCTTCCTTCCTTCCTTTCCTTCCTCCCTCCCTCCCTCTCTCCCTTTCTCCCTCTCTCCCTCTCTCTCTCTTTTCTTTCTTCTTTCTTTCTTCATTCCTTCCTTCCTTCCTTCCTCTCTCTCTCTTCTTTCTTTTCTTCTTTTCCTTTCCTTTCCTTTTCCTTTCTTTCTTTCCTTCCTTCCTTCCTTCCTTTCTTTCTTTCTTTCTTTTTCTTTCTTTCCTTCCTTCCTTCTTTCTTTCTTTCCTTCCTTCCTTCTTTCTTTTTTTCACATGTCATATATTTGAGAGTTGCAGCTAAAGAAGCCAACAAATTGGAAATGCCGAAAGTCACAGACAAAAATCCCAAATAAAATTCTGCTTTGTTTAGCCAAAGGACAAGAAAAGAGGTAGCCTAGGCAAGACAGAAAATTTTGATAAAATAACTACTCTACTGCAGCCAATCCCTACCCTTGAAAAAGCTATTCTTACCCCCAGTCTTGTGTCCAAAGTTGGAGGGGCGAGGCTTCTAACTTCATCAGGGTGTAATGAGGAGTTCCAACATCTGGCTATGCATGGCTTCTATTTCTGCTTGGCAGTAACAAGGCACCCGTGCAACTCCTTTCAGGGGTGTTGTCAGAAGAGGCCTATTGAGTAGCAGTAATGAGATACTTCACTCCCTAAACAAGGTGAAACTACCACCCCAACTCACAGGTGGCAATGGAAACTAAGTGGACAACTGGGATTTCTGAACTTACCTGGCAAAAAGGAGACAGTGGCTCTCTCTTCCCCTACCAGAGTGATATCACAGAAAGCCAGCTAAAACAGATGGCTTAAATAAGATCCAAAGGGTTACAACACAATACATAAGATTTATTCTATGGTGTGAATGTTTGCACCTACCCAGCTCTGCCAAATACTTACGTTGAAAACCTAATAACCAATGGGATGATATTAGGATGTGGGTCCTTTGGGAAGTGATTAGATCATGAGGGTGAGATTAGTCCTTTTATAAAAGAGGCCCCAGAAAGTTGCCTTCCCCTTTTCCACTATGTGGGGACACAGCTAGAAGATACTACCTATACACCAGGAAACAGTCCTTCACCAGATGTCAAACCAGCCAGTACCTTGATCTTGGACTTTCTAGCCTTCAGGACTGTGAGAAATACATTTTTGTTATTTGTAAGCCACCCTGTTGATGGTATTTTTTTATAACAGCCCATATGCCCTAAGACAATGCACATGTTTTAGAAAAAAAAATAAGTCATCAACAAAGAACCAGAAGAATTGGAACTATTGCTACTGTCTCTGCTATAGGAATGTTTTCTTAATGCAGACCATTGAGCTGGAGTCAAAGGACAGTGTGGCCCACCTATTGATCTGAAGATGTAGAATTCAGAGATTGTAGCAATTAAAGCATATAATGTTTGAAGGGCAGAATACTGGGAAGGAAAATGCCATGCAGGAAAGGATGGTGGAGTTACAGAGGTCCATGAGTGTCCCTTGTGAGTTACTTGCTGAAGGCTGGGCTGCACATTCAGAGAATGAGTCTGCGTGAGATTTACCAGAAAATAGCTACTATGGGGTTGGTAATGGAAAACAGATATTAGAGGTAGAGTAGTTATAGACATATTAGACATCAGACCTAGATAGAGAATATAGACATCATTAATACCTGCAGATTTTGCTCAGCCACCAGAAGGCCTAAACCTTATGTGTAAAGGCCATCATCTAGAATAGGAGATGAAAAAGTATGGTTCTTGAGTCTAATCCAGCCTGTCATTTGTATTTGTAAATAACGGGTTGGAGCCTGGCCATGCCCATTTGTTTATGTATTGTTAATGACAACCTTTATGCTAAAATGCAGGAGTTTAGTAGATTCCACAGAAACTCTATGGCCCACAAAACTAAACAAAAAAAATTTACTACAAGGCTATTTATAAAACAAGTTTGCCAATCCCTGCTCTAGAGTAAAGACTACCCTAAATCCACTTTAACAAGCCTCCCAAGCCCTCAGTAAAGACAAGATGCCTGCCTAAGACTAAAATTTAAGTAGTAAAACGAAAAAATGCATTCTCATTCCAGGCCCCTACCACTAAGCACAGTGTCAAGTAGCAAGTAACTTGCAAGAGACATAGATCACTAAGACACATTGCAAAGAGAAGACTTAAAACTGAGTTTAGAGGATATATTGAAAAATAAATCCACTGGCAAACCAATCCCTATATTAAACATGGGTTTTACTAAACATATTTGAAGACTGGATATAATGAGTATAAACTTAGCAACAACACACCTCAAACTCTTATTTAGATTAACTGAAATATCCATAATAAAGATCTAACAGAAGAGAATGTACCCCTATTTTCAAGCATTTAAAAAGGGTTATCGCAATCATTACTGTGTTATAAAAGAGAGCTGGTTTTAAAAAAAATAGGAAACAGAAAATAGGCAAGAAAAACAAAACATTCCCAAGGGTAAAATAAATCATTATAACCAGACTCAAATATTATACAGATGTTGGAAGTATCTGAAAATGAATTTAAAATAATTGTGATTAATATGCTGAAAGTTATTTTAAAAAGGTGGACAACATTTAAGAACAGATGGGTAATTTTAATGGAGAAAATGGAAACTATAAGAAAGAATGAAATGTAAAAGCTAGACATGCAAAGCACAATAACCTCACTAGATTCAACACAATATAGAAAGTAATTCATTTACTCAAAGATATACCTACAAAAATTACTTAAACTGCAGCACAAAGAAACTATAAAGAAAGCAGAACATATCATCCAAAACCTGTGAGACATTAGGAAATGATCTAATATTTGCATATTTAAGATTGTACAAGAAAAGAAAAAGAGAGAAAATAGGGAAGGAAAAATATTTTTAAAAAATTGGCCAAGAATTTTACAAATTTAATGATATAATCAAAAGCACAGAGCTAAGAAGCTCAGAAAACACAAAATAGAATAAACAAAATACACAAATTCACACTCACATATTGAAGTGTATCATTTTCAGTTTGCTAAAAAGAAAGACAAAACGAAAATATTAAAGGTTTTCAGATAAAAAGAAAACATCACTGACATTGTTAGGCCTTGTGTCTCCACCCAAATCTCATCTTGAATTGTAATCCCCAGGTGTTAAGGGAGAGACCTGGTGGGAGGTGATTGGATCATGGGGGCAGATTGCTCCATGCTGTTCTCATGATACTGAGTGAGTTCTCATGAGACCTGATGGTTTTATAAGTGTTTGAAATTGCTTCCTATCCTCACTATCTCTCTCACCTGCCGCCATGGAAGGCATGCCTGCCTGCTTCCCCTTCCGCCATGATTGTAAGTCTCCTGAGGCCTCCCAGCTATGTGGAGCTGTGATCAATTAAACTTCTTTTCTTTATAAATTACCCAGTCTCAGGTAGTATCTTTACAGCAGTGTGAGAGTGGACTAATACAATTACATACAGATGAATAGACTTATAGCATAAAGCTCTTTATAAAACTAAGCAAGCTAGAAAGTATGGGGTAAAATCTGTAAAGTGCGGAAAGAAAAAACTACTGTCAACTTAGTAAAAACGTTTTAAATAAATAAATTAGAATTTTTCAGAGAAACAAAATCTGTAAGAATTTACTGGGAGAAAAAAGAATTGTTAAAGCAATAAATTGGAAAGGAAGAAATAAAGGTGTCCCTCTTTGCAGATGACATGTTTGTGTACATAAGAAAATCTTTTAAAATCATTGGAAAAGCTCCTAGAAGTAGTAAAGTGATTTTTTTCAAGGCCACATGATATAAAAATCAATATATACAGGTAAACCATATTTCTATTTACCAGCAATTAAAAATTATAACTCAGTTTAAAAAATACAATACCATGACAGTAATACCCCCCAAAAAACTCAACTCAGGTTCATATTTTACAAAACATGAACAGGCTCCATATGTTGAAAATAGAAAATATGGATGAAAAAATCAAAGAAGATATCAATTCTTCTCAATCAAATCTGTTTACTGTAATTTTAATCAAAATCTTGACAGGCTTTTAAAAATAGTTATCAACAAGGCAATTTTGAACTATATATATGGAAGTGCAAAATAATTAGAAAAGTCAAAGCTATTTTTTAAAAGGACAAAGTTGGAGGATTTACAATATCTGAGTTCAGGACTCACTGTGAAACTACAGAAATTAAGGTAATGTGGAATTGATGAAAGTGTAGACTTACGAATCAATGGAATAGAGAACTGAGCAATAGGCTCACACAAATATAGTAAAAACAAAAATCTATAGACTGTTTTCCCGTATATGGAGGCATGTTACACCTTTGTATTGGTATATTTCTGTCAATAAGATCAAAACTATCTCTAAAACTGTGGTTCTTATGTATTTGTGGGGTATAAGTCTTGTTGAGAGTGGGAACTGTGTCTTGTTCATTTCTATTCTCCTCAGTTACAAAGATAGTATTAATTCATTAAACTCCAATTGCATCACATATTAATGCTATAAACTTGGGAAAGGAACTTCTCTCAACTTCCTCTCCTGTAAAATGGAGATAATACTACATACACGATAAGACAGTTGTGCCGACTAAATGACATCATATATATAAGGCAATCAGCAGAGTGAACTGCATATCATAATATAGAGTAACCCCCTTAAATATTAGTTGGTGGCCTTAGGTTGGGATTTTTAGAAGTAAACCTTTAATGTGTGATAGACAGACATTCTTGTGCAAGTAATTATTGAGGAAGTGTCCTCAGAGGGGAAAAAAGAAAGAGAGAGAGAAGCAGAATAGGGCCAAAGAAGTTGTTAAAGAAGAATATGGTCTCAAATTCATATACATAAGTGTGATCCCAAGGGCAGCTCTGAAGCACAAAATGTGCTACAGAAGAGAAGTAGCCTCGTTATAAGTAGAGAATAGTCTGTGGGTGCAACTTGGAGGTAGCTTCTATGTGGCAGACAGTAATTCACTGGAGAAAGGGATCAATTTTGAGCAGTCAGCACTCACAGCAGTTAAGAGGCAAGAGCGCACTTGCTTGTGAGAGGACATCTGGCAGGGCACTGACAGCATCTTCTAACTTATTGTGATTGTCTGATTATTCTACCAAGATATTTAAATGTAAACTAAGACTTTAAAAGTAATATAGTGGCTCACGCCTGTAATCCCAGCACTTTGGGAGGCAGAGGCAGGCGGATCATGAGGTCAGGAGATCGAGACCATCCTGGCTAACACGGTGAAACCCCGTCTCTAATAAAAATACAAAAAATTAGCTGGGCGTGGTGGCGGGCGCCTGTAGTCCCAGCTACTCGGGAGGCTGAGGCAGGAGAATGGCGTGAACCCGGGAGGCGGAGCTTGCAGTGAGCCGAGATTGCGCCACTGCACTCCAGCCTGGGCGACAGAGTGAGACTCTGTCTCAAAAAAAAAAAAAAAAAATTAAAAAAAAATTAAAAAAAGTAATATAATAAAATTGAACCATATTATGGAACATCTGTCTCCCAACCTCAACTAAAAGATGACATTACCAGCAACACATAAGCACAATATTAAGTAGTTGAAATGTAGCAGCAAATGACAGAGAGAGAGAGAATATTTACAAAATTGGCCTGACTTATAATGCTCTCTATCCACCTTCTACACTCAGTCTTCCAAAAAGCTCTTACGGGAAATGCAATGTGAAATAAATCTTTTTTAAAAGTACGTAGTGATGCATTTCACTATACAGAAAATTCATCTGAGCAGGTATTTTATCACAGACAGAAAAGAAAACAACAATAACAAAAACAGCAAGGTTGATTATTGTTGTTTCCCCACTGGGAAGAAACCAAAAGAGGGAAGATTGAATGATCATAAACACTGATAGTTTATTACCTTCAATGAAAACTGGATTATGTAGATGAGAAAGAAAAAAAATCTTCCAAAGAACCAGGAGGTATGAAAGAAGAAGCACCTAGTCCTGCTCCTCCTACCACCCACTAAAGGACAATAAAATAATGGCCAACCTCATATGTTTTGCCAGTGTTTGCCTTCCACTTTCAGGAAATGGGATAAGATTGTTGCTAGAGATTTGTGAATGAAAAGTGGGGAGTAAAACACCTGATTTTGGCCCTGAATTTCTCACTTCAGAGCAAGGGTTTCAGGGCTCCATTCTGAAAGGAAAAATTATACAAAACTTGAAGGTAATCTCTATGGATTGGGTAGTCAAATGAAATAGAGGATTCTCATGTAGATTTAAATTTCAGATAATGATGGATAATTAAGACCTACTTACACTGAAAAAACTATTGTTCGAGTGAAATTAAAATTTCAGTAGGCTTCTTGTTTCCTACTATTGGAAATTCATATATGGACATGTTACAGGATGTGGATATGATGGTTAGAGCTCCAGCTCACTTTTTGCAGCATGAGGAGACATGCTTGAATACAAAACGTTGATGCCTTGGTTCCTGTTGATATGAAGGTTTTGCCATGCCCACACAAGGGAGCATTTTGGACTTTTTATTTAAAAGTGAGAAATAAACCTATATCTTGTCTAAGCTATTCTGTATTTTATGACCTGTATAGAACACTCTCTGGGTTTTGACTCAATAAATATTTGTGGAATGAATGAATGATTGAAATCCAGTAGATTTCACCCATACTCTTTCAGAGAAAATAAAAGGTCTTGATAGAACTGGCCACATTACACTTGAAAAAATACTGTGAGTGAAAGGAAGAATTAAAGTAACATAACAAGCACTATATAAATATCAAGTTCATAAGAAAATACTATCAAAAACAATCTTTTACAGTATGTGCTTTTTAGTATTAAAATACTTGAGAATGCAAATTGGATTAAACAAAAATGGTAAAACAAAAAAAGATGAAAGAGTAAATCATAGAAGTAATAATAATGCTTCAAAATTCAAAATAGAACTAAGTCAATGTGAAATAGAATGGAAAAGAATAGTGATGGCTGTAAACCATATTAATGACGTGGATAGCAGGCTTAGAATAATTATAGTGATCATAATTGGAAGAGGAGCAGACTAAGACTAAATAATTTTGAAAGAAAGTAACATGTAAGGAGAATACAATAATGAATTAATATACACATAGTGTTACATAGACAGTGCAACAAAAGAACAACAAATAAAATTCAGAGGGGAGGCCGAGCAAGATGGCAGAATAGAAAGCTCCACCAATCCTTGCCCCACCCCACCCCCCACAAGGACACCAATTAACAACTGTCTACACAGAAAGAAACACCTTCATAAGAACCAGAAATCAAGTGAGCACTCACAGTACCTGTTTTGAACTTCATATCACTGAAAGAGGTACTGAAAAGGCAGAAAAAACAGTCCTGAATCACCAATGTCACCCCTCACTCACCCCTAGAAGCAGCCTCATGGTGTTGAGAGCATTTCTGAGCACTGGGGTTGGGATAATACAGCAATTTTGAGAAATAAAACTCAGTGCTGTCCCGTTACAGCAGAAAGGAAAACCAGAACAAACTCATCTGATACCCATCAACAAAGGGAGCATTTTTCTTTGTATTTATTTTTCATCAACTTTTATTTTAAGTTCTAGGGTACATGTGCAGGATGTTTAGGTTTGTGACACAGTTGCACCATACTGATCTGATGCACAGATCAACCCATCACCTAGGTATTAAGCCAAGCATCCATTAGCTATTCTTCATGATGCTCTCCTTCCCCCCACCCCACAACAGGTCCCAGTGTGTGTTGTTCTACCCTCATGTGTCCGTGTGTTCTCATCACTCAGCTCCCACTTATAAGCGAGAACATGTGGTGTTTGGGTTTCTGTTCCTGTGTTAGTTTGCTGAGGATAACGGCTTCCAGTTCTATCCATGTTCCTGCAAAGGACATGATCTCGTTCCTTTTTATGGCTGCATAGTATTCCGTGGTGTATATGTACCACATTTTCTTTATCCAGTTTATCATTAATGAGCATTTGGGTTGCTTCTATGTCTTTGCTATTGCAAATAGTGCCATAATGAACGTAAGTGTGCATGTATCTTTATAATGGGATAATTTATATTCCTTTGGGTATATACCCAGTAATGGGATTGCTGGGTCAAATTATATTTCTGCTTCTAGATTTTTGAGTAATAGCCACACCGTCTTTGACAATGGTTGAACTCATTTACATTCCCACCAACAGTGTAAAAGTGTTCCATTTTCTCCACAACCTCATATGTTTCTGTGGTTTCTTGACTTTTTAATAATTGCCATTCTGATTGGTGTGAGATGGTGTCTCATTGTAGTTTTGATTTACATTTTCATAATGATTATTGATGTTGAGCTTTTCTTCATATGTTTGTTGGCTGCATGAATGTCTTCTTTTGAGAAGTGTCTGTTCATGTCCTTTGTCCACTTTTTAATGAAGTTTCTTTTTTTCTTGTAAATTTGTTTAAGTTCCTTGCACAGTCTGGATATTAGACCTTTGTCAGATGGATAGATGCAAAAATTTTCTCCCATTCTGTAGGATGTCTGTTCATTCTGATGATAGTTTCTTTTGCTGTGCAGAAGCTCTTTAGTTTAATTAGATCCCATTGGTCAATTTTGGCTTTTGTTGCAATTGCTTTTGGTGTTTTCACCATGAAATCTTCGCCTGTACCTATACCCTGAATGATATTGCCTAGATTTTCTTCTAAGGCAATTATAGTTTTGGGTTTTACATTTAATTTTTACTTAATTTTAGTTAATTTGTGTATAAGGTGAAAGGAAGGGATCCAGTTTTCTGCATATTGCTAACCAGTTCTCCCAGCACCATTTATTAAATAAGAAATCTGTTCCTATTGCTTGTTTTTGTCAGGTTTGTCAAAGATCAGATGGTTGCAGGTGTGCAGCCTTGAGTTAATTTTTGAATACGGTGTAAGGAAGGGGTCCAGTTTCAGTTTTCTGAGTTCTCTATTCTGTTCCATTCATCTACGTATCTGCTTCTGTACCAGTACCATGCTGCATTGGTTACTACAGCCTTATAGTATAGTTTGAAGCCCGATAGCATGATGCCTCTAGCTTTGTTCTTTTTGCTTAGGATTGTCTTTGCTATATGGGCTCTTTTTTGGTTCCATATGAATTTTAAAGTCGTTTTTTTTTAATTCTGTGGAGAATATCAATGGTATTTTAATTGGAATAGCATTGAATCTATAAATTACTTTGGGCAGTATGGCCATTTTCACGATATTGATTCTTCCTATCCATGAGCCTGGAATGTTTTCCATTTGTTTGTGTGCTCTCTGATTTTCTTGTGCAGTAGTTTGTAGTTCTCCTTGAAGAGCTCCTTCACTTCCCTTGTTAGCTGTATTCCTAGGTATTTTATTCCCTTTGTAGCAATTGTGAATGGGGGTTCATTCATGACTTGGCTCTCTGCATGCCTGTTGTGAGTTTATAGGAATGCTAGTAATTTTTGCGCATTGATTTTGTATCCTGAGGCATTGCTGAAATTGCTTATCAGCTTAAGAAAGTTTTGGGCTGAAATGATTGGGTTTTCCAGATATAGGATCATGTCATCTGCAAACAAAAATAATTTGATTTTCTCTCTTCCTATTCGAATACCTTTATTTCTTTCTCTTGCCTGACTGCCCTGGCCAGAACTTCCAATAGTATGTTGAACGGTAGAGGTGAGAGAGGGCATCCTTGCCTTGTGCTGGTTTTCAAGGGGAATGCTTTCAGCTTTTGTCAATTCAATATGATGTCTGTGAGTTTGTTGTAGACGTCTCTTATTATTTTGAAGTATGTTCCTTTGATGCCTAATTTATTGAGGGTTAACATGAGGAGATGTTGAATTTTATTAAAAGCCTTTTCTGCATCTATCAAGATAATCATGTGGTTTTTGCTTCTAGTTCTTTATATGTGATTAATCACATTTATTGATTTGCATATGTTGAAACAACCTTCCATCCCACGGATGAAGCCAACTTGATCATGATGGATTAGCTTTTTGTTGTGCTGCTAGATTCAGTTTGCTAGTATTTTGTTGAGAATTTTTGCATCTATGTTCATCAAGATTATCGGTATGAAGTTTTTTTTCTTTCTTTCTTTATCCACCAGGTTTTGGTATCAGGATAATGCTTGCTTCATAGAACAAGTTGGGGAGGAGTCCATTCTCCCCAATTTTTAAAAATAGTTTCAGTAGGAATGGTTCTAGCTCTTCTTTATACATCTGGTAGAATTTGGCTGTAAATCTTTCTAGTCCAGGTTTTTTTTTTTTCTGGTTGGTAGGATTTTTATTATTTATTCATTTTTTGAACTCCTTAATGGTCTGTTCAGGGATTCAATTTCTTCCTGGTTCATTCTTTGGAGGTTGTGTGTGTTCATGAATTTTTCAATTTCTTCGAAATTTTCCAGTTTGTGTTCATAGTAGTCTCTGATGATTTTTTTTTTATTTCTGTTGGGTCAGTGTTTACGTCACCATTGTCATTTCAAATTGTGTTTATTTGGATTTTCTTTTCTTTATTAGTCCGGCTAGTGGTCTATCTTATTACTTTTTTCAGAGAACGATCTCCTGCATTCATTTATATTTTGTACGGTTTTTTATGTCTGAATTTCCTTCGGTTCAGCTCTGATTTTGCTTGATGCTTGTCTTCTATCTTTGGGGTTGATTTGCTCTTGCATTGCTAGTTCTTCTAGTTGTGATGTCAGGTTATTCATTTGAGATCCTTCCAACTTTTTGATGTGGGCATTCAGTGCTATAAACTTCCCTCTCAACACTGCCTTAGCTATGTCCCAGAAATTCTACTATGTTTTATTTTTGTTCTTATTAATTTCAAAAACAATTCTTGATTTTTTTGCTTTAATTTCATTGTTTACTCAGGAGCAGGTTGCTTAATTTCTAGGTAATTGTATGATTTTGAAAAATTTTCTTAGTATTGGTTTCTATTCTTTTTTGCACTGTGGTATAAGGGTGTGGTCGATATGATTTTGAGTTTTTGGAATTTGCTGAGGATTGTTTTATGTTCAATTGTGTGGTCAAGTTTGGAGCATATACTGTGTGGTGAAGAGATGAATGTATACTCTGTCATTTTGGGGTAGAGAGTTCTGTACATGTTTGTTAGGTTCATTTGGTCAATTGTTTAGTTCAGGTCACGAATATATTTGTTAATTTTCTGCCTTGATGATCTGTCTAACACTTTAAGAAGGGTGTTGAAATGTCCCACTATGATTTTTGGGGAATCTAAATCTCTTTGTAGGTCTCTAAAATCTTGCTTTATAAATCTGCATGCTCTAATGTTGGGTGCATATATATTTAGGATAGTTAGGTTTCCATGCTGAACTGAACCCTCTACCATTATATCATGCCCTTCTTTATCTGTTTTTTTATTATTATACTTTAAGTTCTGGGATACTTCTGCAGAACATGCAGGTTTGTTACATAGGTATAAACGTGCAATGGTGGTTTGCTGCACCCATCTACCTGTCATCTACATTAGGCATTTCTCCTAATGCTATCCCTCCCTTAGCCCCCCACACCCCGACAGGCCCCAGTATGTGATGTTCCCCTCCCTGTGTCCTGCGTTCTCATTTTTCAACTCCCACTTATGAGTGAGAATGTGGGCGGTGTTTTCTTTTCTGTTCCTGTGTTAGTTTGTTGACCATGATGGTTTCCAGCTTCATCCATGTCCCTGCAAAGGATATGAAATCATCTTCTTTTATAGCTGCATAGTATTCCATGGTGTATATGTGCCATATTTTCTTTATCCAGTCTATCATTGATGGGCATTTGGGTTGGTTCCAAGTCTTTGCCATTGTGAACAGTGCTGCAATAAACATACAAGTGCATGTGTCTTTATAGTAGAAGGATTTATAATCTTTTGGGTATATACACAGTAATGGGATTGCTGG
This sequence comes from Pan paniscus, assembly GCF_029289425.2. Taxonomy (NCBI): domain Eukaryota; kingdom Metazoa; phylum Chordata; class Mammalia; order Primates; family Hominidae; genus Pan; species Pan paniscus. The sequence goes on from NC_073272.2 coordinate 142,382,629, forward strand.
GTCAAATGGTATTTCTTGTTACAGATCCTTGAGGAATCACCACACTGTCTTCCACAATGATTGAATTAATTTCCACTCCCACCAACAGTGTAAAAGTGTTCCTATTTCTGCACATCCTCTCCAGCATCTGTTGTTTCCTGACTTTTTAATGATCGCCATTCTAACCAGTGTGAGATGGTATCTCATTGCAGTTTTGATTTGCATTTCTCTAATGACCAGTGATGATGAGCTTTTTATTTTATGTTCGTTGGCTGCATAAATGTCTTCTTTTGAGAAGTGTCTGTTCATATCCTTTGCTCACTTTTTGATGGGGTTATTTGTTTTTTTCTTGTAAATTTGTTTAAGTTCCTTTCTGGATATTAGCCCTTTGTCAGACAGACAGATTGACAAAATTTTCTCCCATTCTGTAAGTTGCCTGTTCACTGTGATGATAGTTTCTTTTGCTGTGTGGAAGCTCTTTAGTTTGATTAGACCCCATTTGTCAATTTTGGCTTTTGTTGCCATTGCTTTTGGTGTTTTAGTCCTGAAGTCTTTGCCCATGCCTGTGTCATGAATGGTATTGCCTAGGTTTTCTTCTGTGGTTTTTCTTTTATGGTTTTAGGTCTTGTATTTAAGTCTTTAATCCATCTTGAGTTAATTTTTGAATACGGTGTAAGGAAGGGGTCCAGTTTCAGTTTTCTGCATATGGCTAGCCAGTTTTCCCAACACCATTTATTAAATAGGGAGTCCTTTCCCCATTGCTTGTTTTCATCAGGTTTGTCAAAGACAAGATGGTTGTAGATGTATGGTGTTATTTCTGAGGCCTCTGTTCTGTTCCATTGGTCTGTATATCTGTTTTGGTACCAGTACCATGCTGTTTTAGTTACTGTAGCCTAATAGTATAGTTTGAATTCAGGTAGCATGATGTCTCCAGCTTTGTTGCTTTTGATTAGGATTGTCTTGGCTATACGGGCTCTTTTTTCGTTCCATATGAAATTTAAAGTAGTTTTTTCTAATTCTGTGAAGAAAGTCAATGGTAGCCTGATGGCAATAGCATTGAATCTAAAAATTACTTTGGGCAGTGTGGCCATTTTCACAATATTGATTCTTCCTATCCATGAGCACAGAATGTTTTTTCATTTGTTTGTGTCCTCTTTCATTTCCTTGAGGAATGGTTTGTAGTTTTCCTTGAAGGTGTCCTTCACATCCCTTGTAAGTTGTATTCTCAGGTATTTTATTCTCTTTGTAGCAACTGTCAATAGGAGTTCACTCATGATTTGGCTCTCTGTCTATTATTGGTGTATAGGAATGCTTGTGATTTTTGCACATTGATTTTGTATCCTGAGAATTGCTGAAGTTGCTTATTAGCTTAAGGAGATTTGGGGCTGAGATGATGGGGTTTTCTAAATACACAATTATGTCATCCGCAAACAGAGACAATTTGACTTCCTCTCTTCCTATTTGAATATCCTCTATTTCTTTCCCTTGCCTGATTTCACTGGCCAGAACTTACAATACTATGTTGAATAGGAGTGGTGAGAGAGGGCACCTTGTCTTGTGCCGGTTTTCAAAGGGAAGCTTCCAGCTTTTGCCCATTCAGTATGATATTGGCTGTGGGTCCTTGTATAAGTTGCTTTCTTCTTACTACTTTCATAATTTTCTGTTATTTTTATAATTTTGTTGTATCTCCTTGGGCATATAATGTATGAAACGTTTTTGGTTTCATCTTGTTTGAGGACCACTGAGCTTCATGAATATTATCCATATTCCTCCAAATATTTGAGAAGTTTTCAGCCATTGTTTTCTTCAATACAATTTCTTCCACTTTCTCCTATCATTTTCTTTGGCAGCTATAATATTTATATTGATGCATTTGATGGTTTCTCATAGGTCCCATACGCTTTTTAAAAATTTATTATCATTCTCCTTTTCCTTTTTGTTCCTCTAGCTGGCTGATTTCAAATGACCTATCCTTGAGTTTACTAAGTCTTGCTTTGGTATCATTGAGACTTCTATTGAAGCTCTCTATTGATCTTTCATTTCTATCATTGTATACTTCAGATCTAAGATTTATATTTGGTTGTTTTTTACAGTTTATATTTCTTAATTAAACTTCTGAATGTATTCAAGCATTTATCTGATTTCTTTAGTTGTCTGTGTTACCTTGCGTCTCATTGAGCTTCTTTGGGGTGATCATTTGTATTTTGTTAGGAAATTTATAGATCTCAATTTCTTGCAGATCAGTTACTGGAGATTTATTAGTTTCCTTTGATGGTGACCTGTTTGTCTGATTCTTCATGATCCATGTAACTTTTAATTTGTGTCTGTACATTTGAAGAAGCAAACACTGCTTCCAGTCTTTACAAACTGGTTTCAGCAGGCATAGTATTTCTCTTGTTGAATCCTTGGGCTGGTGAAATTTTATCTGGAATTGCAGTTGAATGGGGTTGGAGCTAGGTCATGTGGAGGCTTCTGGCTCTGCTTTATACACTGGGTAAGTCTGTTATTATGGGACCAGGTGAGTATTGATTCTACCTGATTCCTGGGTAGATCAGACTTCCTCTAATACCTTGGTCCACAGGACTGGTGCTGCAACAAATGTCTGTTTTAGCATCTGCAGTTGGATTTGTACATGTTGTACCTGTTACCAGTTGCACTAGCAGGGTGCCTCCCATTGTGTCCCTGAGAGTACTCCTGCTGGGTAACTGAGTGGATTCCTGAATGGGAAACATTGCCCCTCTACCACAGCTGAGAGGGGCTAGAACCAAGTCACAGGGCTGCTTCAAGGTGCACAGCTTAGACCAGTATCTCCATGCCTGCCTCTGAGGATATGGATATCCAGGCTTCCTAGTGGGTTCCTGTGTGATCAAGACTGTCCCCAGAATGCAGCTTAGAGGGACTGAAGCCAGATAAAAATTCTGCCTTAAAGTTTGTAGTCACACCACAGACAGTAGGCCTATTATCTGAGGCATGAGTGAACATGGCACCTTCCAGTTCCCTTGGCAGATACTGCTATTAGCAAAGCCAAGGCTTAATAAGCCTGTAGCCAAGTCCACAGAGGAATGGGGCTGTATTTCCTGTACCAAAGTTGGTTATCCTGCCGCCTGAGCATGTGCCTGCCTTCTCAAAATGGTCCTCCTTAGTCTTAAGCTCTATTGGGGTTTTTGCAACATTATACCTATATCCTCCAAATCCCATAAAGGCACTTTTGACTGTGGATGGCTGCCAAATTATTGTTACCATGGTGGGACATCAATGGGAGACTTCTATTCTGCCATCTTACTAACATCATTCCCAGATAATTTTTAATCTAAGCAAGCTGATTCTAAGGTTTATAAGGTTTATATTCTAGTTTGTATGGAGAACCAGGAAAGTTCTTAAAATCAAATAGTGATTTGGAGTCTAGCTCTAACAAATGCTAAAATATTTTATAAAGTCATTTCTATCTTGTCAGCTTTCAGTAATCTTTAATTTACCATAATACCTCATAAATTACTACCATACCATTGAAGCTGCTCGTTAAAGTCAGCGATAATATCCAAGTCTTTAACACTAATGAATGACTCATTTTGTCTTTCTATAGCTTGGCCTCTAAGCATCACTGGACACTGGTGACAATTTCTTCCTACTTGCAAGACTTTATGCCAGTGTTTTTCATGATCCTATTCTCTGTTTAGTTTTCTCCAGCCTCTCAGGCCTGCATTTCAGGTTCTTTAGCTGGTTTCTCTTATTTCCCAAACACCTCAAATGCTGGCATTTTTAATGCTCTGTCCTAAGCCTCTTTTCTTCTCACTGTGTGCATTATCACTAGGTTGTATGATATACTCTAAAGGTTTCAATTACTAGCTAAGATTTAAAGTGTGGGTAATAAATAAGTAGATTAAAAGGGGAAGGAGAGAGCATTCCAGAAAGAGGGAAGAGCATGTGAAGACAGCAAGGCCTGTTTGAGGATATATATTAATTAAAACAGTAGCTCTCGTTTATTGAGTACTTAGTATATACTAGGCTCAAATCTAAATGTTTTCAATCTATTCAATTTCTTATTCCTAAACCATATGAGATAGTTCTCCATTTACAGATGACTAAAATGGGGCACAAAGAAGTTACATAATTTGCCTAAATTATGCTACTAGTAAACAGGGCAACCAGGACTCCAACCTAGGTAGCAAGACTCCCAAACCTGGATTGTAATCACTATCCTATGGTTCACTGTAGCTTTAGCACTGAAGTGAGGGAACACTACTAGGAAAAGAGGCTGGATAGGTGAGGACTACAAACACCATTACAAATATTTATGCCTGGCATCTCTTTCTCTTCTCCATGGGCCTTCCAGTCGTCTGCTACATTCGGCTAACTCCTACTCATTCTGCAGATCTAGGTTTAAATATGACTTTTTTCCAGGAATCACTCCTTCACCACCTCAGGCTTGATTGACTTTCTACTGCTATACATTTATAAAGCTTTTTATGCCATTTATCTTCCTAGTTAATTTCACTTATCATCTGAGACTCAATACAAACATCATCTATAGACTCTTTTCCTGACCACCTCCCCAGTAGATTACATCTTACTGCAACAAACTTCATCCCACTTAAACCTAGTTTTTAAGTTTCTGTTTTCCATTCAATCCTAATTTTCTTGAGGCAGGGGCATAGTATGGTTCATCCACAATGGTATCACTAGCAACTAGAACAAGACATAGAGCAGACATTCAATAAGTGCTTCTTAAATGGATTAAGATTAACTAAAATACCACTAGTAAAACTGCATGGCTGCTACCATTAATGAGCGCTTAATTTGTGCCAAGTACTAACTAGATTATTTTTATACAGTATTACTAACTTCCCTAACCACCCAACGAGGTGGCCTTATGATTTCTTTTTTAAAGGAGAATAAAATGAAGCCCAGAGAAAGTAAATGATTGCCTATAATAATAATAATAGTTTACAGTCATTTAGTGCTTATTTGCCATGCCCCAAATTAAGTATAATTTTCATAATTTACCTATGACAAAGAAATTGTTATTGTAGTAGAGATGGAAGCACTGAGGCTCAGAAGTAAGACACCTGTAAAGTTACCTTTCCATCAGTGAAGGATACATAAAAAGCTAATTCATGCTGATAAGGAGTATTTATTGGCAGTTATGTAGGTCTTTTATTAATTTTCTTTTTTCCTCCTCCAATCAAGACACAATAAATTTATATAATTTGGTAAAGTATTTACAAATATGGATGTGTCTGGCAAAAGTAACAAAATAGGTCTTGCTTTATTTTCTTCAAAAGAAGAGACTTGGTAACCATTTGAGTAGGAGACCAGTTTTTAACTGGGCACCTGAAATTTGCCATTTAGCATATTGTGTATAATTCCAGGTCTCTCAACCAGTTCTTATTTATTTATCTATTTATTTAGAGACAGAGTATCACTCTGTCACTCAGGCTGGAGTGCAGTGACACAATCACAGCTTACTACAACCTCAAATTCCTGGGCTCAAACAATCCTCCCATCCTAGTGTTTGAGGAGCTGGGACTACAGGAGCACACTACCACTCCTGGCTAAGGTTTTTTATCTTTTTATTTTTGGAGACAGGATCTTGCTGTGTTGCCCAGGCTGATCTCCAACTACTGGTCTCAAGCAATTTTCCTCCTAGGCCTCTAAAAGCACTGGGATTATGAGTGTGACCCATTGCACCTGGCCCCAGCTCACCTTTAATGATAATATTTAGTAGGAATTATTTATTTGCCATATGTACTGTCCAGCTACATCATTTTTTTTCATGAAATCTTCTCTGTAGAAAATAGTGTAGTAAAGGGACTATCACAGATTATAGAATGAGTGTGTTGCTCCTTACATACCTATCAAAAATGTTGATGAAAATATGTTATGATTAAAAAGTTTTTAATCACATCTCACATAGATGATTACCTAATTATAAACCCCAAGTCTTTCCAACTTTTAATTTAGCTTTATGCATTTTTAAAATGACAGCTGAAAGAAATCATCTGGTCAGAATACTAATAAGAAGAATATCAACTGTCTTAAATAAAATCAAAATGAACAAAGTATTTTATATTTTAGTATGTTGCTAATGAGTGACAGAAAATTTAGTGTGTTGTTAATGAGTGACAGAAAATTATGTGTTGCTGACTTATATTCAAATCTATTTTATAGGAAAATATGTTTTCTTTAAGTCAGGGATGGCAAAAATAAAGTTGCCGATTAATAAGTACCCCCAGTTAAACTGGTTATAATGAATATGTGTGTGTCAGATTTAGTGTAGAAGGGAAAATAAAGAATGATTAAGGTAGAAACAGTTCTTGCCAGGGAAAAGAGATAAACGTTATGCATTTTCTTACCTATTAAATTAGTCTGTTCTCACACTGTTAATAAAGACATACCTGAGACCAGGTAATTTATAACAGAGGGAGGTTTAATTGACTCAGAGTTCTACATGGCTGGGGAGGCCTCACGATCATGGCAGAAGGCAAGGAGGAGCAAGTCATGTTTTCCACGGATGGCAGCAGGCAAAGAAAAAGCTTGTTCAGGAAAACTCCTGTTTTTTAAAACATCAGATCTCGTGAGGCTCATTCACTATCATAAGAACAGCACAGAAAAGACCCACCCACATGATTCAATTACCTCCCACCAGGTCCCTCCTATGACACGGGAGAATTATGAGAGCTACAATTCAAGATGACATTTGTATGGGGACACAGCAAAAGCACATCATTTTACCCCCACCCCCTCCCAAATCTCATGTCCTCACATTTCAAAACCAATCATGCCTTCCCAACAATCCCCCAAAGTCTTAACTCATTTCAGCATTAACTCAGAAGTCCACAGCTAAAGTCTCATATGAGACAAGGCAAGTCCCTTTTGCCTATGAGCCTGTAAAATCAAAAGTAAGTTAGCTACTTCCTACATACAATGGGGGCACAGGCATTAGGTAAATACACTCATTCCAAATGGGAGAAATTGGCCCAAATGAAGGGGCTACAGGCCCTATGCAAGACCAAAATACAGCGAGGCAGTCAAATCTTAAAGCTCCAAAATAATCTCCTTTGACTCCATGTCTTACATTCAGGTCACACTGATGCAAGAGGTGGGTTCCCATGCCCTTGGGCAGCTCTGCCCCTGTGGCTTTGCAAGGTACAGCTCCCCTCCTGGCTGCTTTCACAGGCTGGCGTTGAGTGTCTGTGACTTTTCCAGGTGCAAGGGCAAGCTGTTGGTGGGTCTACCGTTCTGGGTTCTGGAGCACAGTGGCCCTCTTCTCACAACTCCAGTAGGCAGTGTCCCAGTGGGGACTCTGTGTGGAGGCTCCAACCCCACATTTCCCTTCCACACTGCTCTAGCAGAGGTTCTCCATGAGGGCCCTGCCCCTGCAGCAAACTTCTGACTGGACATTCAAGCGTTTCCGTACATCCTTTGAAATCTAAGCAGAGGTTCCCAAACCTCAACTCTTAACTCCTGTGCACCCACAGGCCCAACACCACACGTAAGCTGCCAAGGCTTGGGGCTTGCACCCTCTGAAGCAATGGCCTGAGTTGTAAGTTGGCCCCTTTTAGTCACGGCTGGAGCTGAAACAGCTGGGATGCAGGCCACCATGTTTGGAGGCTGCATAGAGCAAGGGGGCCCTGGGCCCAGTCCAGGAATTCATTTTTCTATTCCTCCAGGCCTATGATGGGAGGGGCTGCCATGAAGGTCTCTGACATACCCTGCAGACATTTTCTCCGTTGTCTGGGTAATTAACAAATTTCTGCAGCAGGCTTGAATTTCTCCCCAGAAAATGAGATTTTCTTTTCTACTGCATCATCAGGCTGCACATTTTCCAAACTTTTACGCTCTGTCACCCCTTGAATTCTTTGCCACTTTAGAAATGTCTTCCACTAGATACCTCAAGTCATCTCTCTCAAGTTCAAAATTCTATAGATCTCTAGGGCTGGGGCAAAAGGCCGCCAGTCTGTTGGCATAGCAAGAGTGACCTTTACTTGAGTTCCCAACATGTTCCTCATCTCCATCTGAGACCACCTCAGCGTGGATTTTATTGTCCGTATCACTATCAGCATTTTGGTCAAAGCCATTCAACACGTTTCTCAGAAGTTCCAAACTTTCCTGTTTCTTCCTGTCTTCTGAGCCCTCCAGTCTCTAGGAAGTTCCAAACTTTCCCACATGTTCTTATTTTCTTCTGAGCCCTCCAAACTGTTCCAACCTCTGCCTGTTGCCCAGTTCCAAAGTCGCTTCCACATTTTTGGGTATCTTTACAGCAGCGCCCCACTCTACTGGTACCAATTTACTGTATTAGTCTGTTCTTATGCTGCTAATAAAGACATATCCAATGCTAGGTAATTTATAAAGGATGGAGGTTTAAGTGGCTCACAGTTCCACATGGCTGAGGAGGCCTTACAATCCTGGTGGAAGGTGAATGAGGAACAAAGTCACACCTTACATAGCCACAGGCAAGAGAGCTAGTGTAGGGGAACTTCCCTTTGTGAAACCATCAGATCTCATGAGACTTATTCACTACCAGGAGAACAGCATGGGAAAGACCCATCCCCATGATACAATTACCCCCTACTGGGTCCCTTCTATGACACATGGGAATAAGGGGAGCTACAGTTCAAGATGAAATTTGGGTGGGAACACAGCCAAACCACATCACCTATCATGCATTGGTGTGGGTGTGAATATTAAATAGTAAATTATTTGGATCCGAAGCTCCAAATGTTGGGAAAATAATTTCCAGATATATTTAATTATCCTGATAGTTGGCAAAGGTGCACCTTGAATTATAATAAATCCTAACTGTCTGTTCACATTCACAGTATCACCAGTCATTAAGTTCAGGACGTGCAGTTGTACTTCCAAATTGTTCTGAGATAGTTAACTAATTATTCCATACCATGATCTACCAAATCCTGCTCAAATAAGAGGGCAAAAGCCAAGGGAAATGGTCTTGCCCTTAGCACAAAGCTAAAAAGCTAGGTTTTGCAAAGTTAGGTATTTGACAGTTAAGATCAGGAGGGAGGGATTCTTGCTGAAATTAAATACTTTTAACACTACTAACATTGGAAGATAATTTGCTTTCTGACTTTTTATGACAGAATGAGTTTAACAAGCAAACTGTATACATACACATATATGCCCACACAAATTATTTTCCTTACTTCTGCTAATTAACATCATTTCCCTTTTTCCTCCTAATGCCATCTCTATTATAGAAATTATTAGTAATAATTAATAGTAAAATCATTATTATGATAGATATAACATGTAGCTCAGTTTAACAAATATTTCCTGATCAATTACTAAATATCAGAAAAGGTGTTGGACATGCATACATAAATTATAGTGGAAAAGGGTCCAAAGGTTAGATTTGAAGTCCTCTGTTGCAGCTAGTACAATGAATTCCAAAGTAAAGCACTTCTGCTGCAATTCTTCAGGAAACAAATTTGCCAGCTCATACTCACTCATGGAGCCTTCATATCCTAGTTCAGAGGTTCTTAAAATATTGTCCCCAAACCAGCAGCATCAGACTCACTTTGTTAGACATGCAAACTTTTGGTCCCACTCTAAACTCACTAAATAGGAAACTATAACTACAGTCCATCAATCTATAGCTACTCAAGCCCTCCTAGTAAATCTACAGCATACTTAAGTTGTTTGAGAACCACTAGCTTATTCAATAGTCTATGTCTACATCATTATATTCCTTCTCTTTTAGATCCCATTCACAGCCAAACAGGCTCCAGTGACACTGGATCTGATCCAGTTCCAGGTCTAGCTTCCTTAAGGATGAAGGACCACAAGGGATAAGGTCAAGTGGTCCCAATCTTCTCAACTAAGACCAACCTCAAGTTGATCCACCAGCTTAATACGACCATATAATTGAGCCTAGTTTTGACCAACAGAACTGCTTGGGCAACCCGAAAAATCATGCTATGTATAACATCGATATTTTTAAGCTTCTAAATTTAGGGGTGATTCTTTAATGCGGTGTAACTAAAACATGAAACCTGAACCCAATCCCGAAAACTATAAGAGAGCTATTGAAGAGTTAAGATAGAGAATGATACGATCAGATTTGCATTTTTAAAAATCACCTTGTTATAGTATAGAAGAAGGGTTGAAGGGGGAAAACAGGCAGAGGAGTTAGCAAATGCATGCAAGAGATATTAGACCCTGAATCAGAGCTGTAAGTCATTTACTTTACATAGAATTACATAAGACCAAGGTGTTATAATTCAATATAACTGGAAAGCTATGGTATGTGCCCATAATGTTTCATCAGGTAGGAAAATAATATGTTTAGCCCCTTTAATAAGCTGTTTGCATCTTTCGTCCAGTTAGACCTTAGGTAACTATATGGGTGCTGCTATGCTGTAACATGTTCCACCTAAGTTATATGTCTTCAAAGAAAACGTAGAAGCTATCTTATTGACAGAACTATCTCACAACCAGCAAAGTATATTGGTTGATTTTTTTTCCAATACATTCTATAGGTTTGTGTTACTTCCTTCACATATTCAATTCAATTGTAGATTATTAAATAGGAGAATAATTGTAGATGAGCAAAAAGGCTTGCATGGAGAATATAGCAGCAGATAAATGGCCAAATGGCTGGCTTTGGAACAATGATTCATCAAACATGATTAGTGAAATCTCGCTAAGCACTATGTAAGGTAAAGACTGGTATTATTAACAGAATGCAAGTAATGGCCTTTATGAACAGGGATACAAAACTAAGGAGAGAAAAGGCTGAGAAAAAAAGTAAGGGTCAGATAATATGCTGAGATGAAAATGGAAATGGACAATATTAGAATCTCCATGAAACTAAAATTGTAATAGCAGATTATACCACATTACAGGAAGTTAAGAATAACATTGACACCATAAAAAAGATCAAATGATCGTTATGAGCAGCTTTTTCCAAAACACAAAAAAAGTATGGAAAATATAAAAATTATGACTGAGAATTTGGTAATTATTTAAAATATAAAATTACAATCCAAGCTACAAGTTATGGGGGTTCTTAAGGAGGAAAACTTAGAAGTCCTAAAATAATTAATTAATAAAAGTAAAATTGAATAATGTTGTCTAAATCTAATAAGAAAATAAATATGCAGCATTAAAGACCTTCCTTTTTCCCTGTAAATTTAATGCAAATAATTCTACACGTAGACACACTGACAAACGTTTGAATAATTGTATTCTTAAAATCCTATAAGTATCAACTAATGACTCAAAGAAAGTTACTTCAAATTGCCTTCCAATTTCCCTCAGCAACATTGACTATCAGAGAACACTGTAAGAATACCATATTATAAAATTTGAGGGCAACTTGTCTCCTTCTGCCACCTACAACCAAGTAGTCATTTATTTGTAAGGTGAAATCTTCAGCTTCAGGACCTTTGTATTGCTGTTTCCTATCTTCCCCAAATTGCTTCGTCATTTGTTCTTTCCATTCATAAAAATTTCTGTCCAAATCTACCCTTCTTGGAAATGTCTACTCTATTGAAAATGACCATTATTCTATGCTTCTCCAGATATTTTATAGCTGTCATCACTACTTGTAACTTGATATTTATTTTCCACTGTTCCTACTGAAATATAAATTCCATTAGTAGTTTCATAGATAATTGTGTATTTTCTTGCATTCATAATGCCTAACATAGTCAGAGACACATGATAACTACTTAATATGTAGTTGTTGAATGAATGAAAATGTATGAATCCCCTTATAATCTCTCATTTGGATTAATAACTGGTCTTCTTGCTCCTAATCCACAACATCATCCCCCCTCCTAATTCATTTTCTGCACAGAAGCTAGGTTGAAGTTTTGAAATTATGTCATTGTATTTAAATCCCTTCAATAACGGCCCATAAAATTTTTTATAAAATCTCAACTTATTGTGGTCTAAAACTTCTTATATATTCGGTTGTTTCTTCAACCTCTTTTTATGTCATTACAAAACTTGAGTGGAGGCAGGTAAATGCAGATAATAGCTTGCTATTAATTTAACTCAGTTGTATAAGGATATGAAGCTGCTCTAAATTGATTTATAAAGTTAATATAATCCAAATTAAAAGCCAGTCAGTTTCCATTGCAAGAAGCCAGAATTATGACCTATTGTGTTAAATGTATTTAATACCACAGAAAACAATTTTTCAAAAGCACTTTCTCTTCCTGGGATAATTGTTACAGTGATAGACCCCACTTCTTTTATAGCCCACGCTTGTTACTAAATCATGTTCATTAAATCAAGGGATCATTGCATGAGCCTTTCAGTATCTTCTCACTAACTTTTCAAAGCTCTGTACTTTACCTGATTATAGTTTGGTTCTAAGTATGCACCCTCATTTTGGCCTCCCTTTCACTCCATTTGGCAGTTATGTTTCATAGTTTATATTGAAGGCTTGTGGTCATTTCTTTGTTTCTAAAAATATAGTTTTCTTCTCTATTTTCATTTTGTTTTTCCCAGTTTGTCAAATTACTCTAAAATTTAACCAAAAGTTGATTAGTTTACCTTATAAAATTAAAAAATGGGTATGGTTACAAAATATGAATTTTAAAAGGATAAGTAATACAGAAGAAGATAATATTAAGTGATTAAATTAAAACAATACATTGGTACTTAAAATACTAGTTATTTCAACAAAACTAAAAATCTCAGAAACTAACCACAGCATATATTCCAGTTGGTGACATAATAATAGTTGCAATGTCCAATCCATAGGAGAAAGATTAGTCAATAAATTATAATAGAACTAAACCACAACTAAATTTCAACAGGATTAGAGTTTTTATATATAAAATGAAATTATAAAATTAAAAATACATAGTTGTATATCTTTCTCCTTTAAAGATCTTAAAGAACATTGGTATATTTAAATACTTTGGAAACTTCTCCTTATATAAATGTAGATATAAAGAGCAAAACAGATATTACAAAGATTAAAACTCATCATTTATAGAGATATATACATCTTTAAGAAAAACTCTAAAACATAAATAGAAAATGAACAAAGAATAGCAACAACCGATTCACATTAAATTAAATGCAAATGATTTATTTTTAAATACTTAAATTCAGTAGTAATCAAGAAGATGCAAATTAAATATATACATTTCCTTCTCAAAATAGAAAGCTAAATATATTACTAAAAGTACAGCTAAAATTGCACTCTCATATCATGCAAATGGTTGTTTTAGGCTGCCAAAAAATAATAAATAAATAATGCCACAGACTAGGTAGCTTAAACAATAGAAATGTATTTTCTTACACATCTGGAGACCAGAAATCTGAGATCAAGGTGCCAGCAGGGTTAGTTTTTCCTTATGCCTCTCTTCTGCCTTCTCCCTAGCTTACAAATGACCATCTTCTCCCTGTATATTCACATAGCATTTTTCTGTGTACATGCATTTCTGGTGTTTTCTCCTCTGGTGTTACCAGTGCTATGAGATTAGGGTCCCACTCTTGTAACCTGATTTCATCTTAATTATGTCCCTAAAGATGCTATCCTCAAATATAGCAACGTAAGGGGTTAAGGCTTCAATGTATAGATTTTGTGGGCACACAATTTAGTACATAACAGTAGTTTAAATTTTTCATAATTTTATAAGTAGCCATTTGCCATATATCTATAGATCACTTATTGTTTTATAGGAATCAATAAGAAAGACATATTCAAACGTACATTCAAAGGTTTTGACAGAACGATATTTACCACGAGAAATATTTGTATTTTTCCTCAAAAGTGAAACTACCTAAATAGGCGACGATAGGAGACAAGTTAAATTAATGATACCTGTAATCATGTTTCAAAGTATATTTAATAATGTAAAGTATGCACTCAGTGCAAAGTTCAGTACACAAAACATTACAGTTCATCCTATATGCAATATTAATGCCAATGGGAAATATATATATATCTAACATGTATATAACTTCATTTCAGCATAGTATCCTCTAAAATCCTATAGATGTATAATTGTATATTACGTATTACACATATTTATACATATAAATATCAGAAAGCACTACACTAAAATTAATAAATTTTTATTTTTGAGTAGAAAATCTTTTTTCTGTATTATTCTTTAACAATTTTTAGTTTGTGGGCTATTTTCTATACAGATAATACATAACTCATAAAATCAAAAAAGAGATATTTCATACATTCTTGGCAATCACTCAGCTCTTTTCTTACTTATCCTGACCTGCGGTCTCAAGAATGTTTCAATGGAAACCTCAGGCATCCATATCGAAGGCTGCCAAGGCTTCTGATAATTCCTTTTAAAAATTCATTTAATAGAGTCTTTCTTGATATTTCAGTTATTTCATTTTTTATTCTAGTCATTTAAATATCCTCCCAAATAAATACTTAGATTTAACAAACATTCAATTTTATATCTATAAGTCTTCAAAACTTTTTCTAATAGTAATTATTTTAATAATACTGTCAAAAAGTGATCTTTCCATGTGAGAACTGGAGACATTCTAATACTCAGCATCCTGTGTCCTACTGGAGGATAGAGAAATATGTAATACATATTCTCAAGAAAAAATTTGGTAAACAGCCACACTCACAAATACCTATAATGTATCACTGAAATAAGAACTGCCATTGAACTCCAGAATTGGATATTTTTAGACATTTTTCTAAATACAGAAATTGTTGCCATAGTAACTTGTAACAGCTGTGAATAATCTGGCCCTAATCTGAAGCACTAAGCAGCATTACAAAGGCTCGGTTCAACTACTTTTTTGTCTTGAAACATTTGGGTTATATATTAAGAGATAAACACCCTGAGCCCTGTATACTAAAAGTTCGATAGCATCAAAACCTGTAAAATGCTTAGGAATAAGCTTAACTATGGAGATGAAAGACTTGTATACTGGCAACTATAAAACACTCAAGGAAAAAAATTAAAGCCAACGCAGATAAATGAAAAGACATCCCGTGTTCATGGATCTGAGCAATTAATATTGTTAAAATGTTCATAACCAAAGCAATCTGCATATTCAATGAAATCCTTGTCAAAATCTGAATAACATAGCTACAGTAGCCTTCTAAGAGATAATTAATATAAAAATATGTAAACAGAGACAATTAAGTAAAAACATGGGGGAGATAGAGTTAAGGTGTATAATTTTATTGTTTTTTTGCCTTTGTTTCTATTATTTTATTTGTGATATAAGTTTTTATCTCTTTAAAATAATGACATTTGTAGAATATTTCACCCAACTACTACAGAATACATAGTATTTTCATCAGCACATGAAACTTTCTTCGGAATAGATAAGATCTTAGGCCATGAAACAAGTCTAAACAAATTCAAAAAAGTAAAAATCTTATCAAGTATCTTTTCTGGTCACAGTGAAGTAAAACTAGAAATCAATAACAAGAGGAACCTCACAAAACACATAAACACATGGAAATTAAACAACATGCTCCTGAAAGAACAATAGGTCAATGAAGAAATTAAGAAAGAAATTTAAAAATGTCTTGAAACAAACAAAAATGGAAACATAACCTACCAAAATCTGTGTATATTGCAAAAGGAGATAAACATCTATATCAAAAATGTAGAAAGACTTCAAATAAATAACCTAGTGATGTACCTGAAGAAACCAAAAAAGCAAAAACAAACCAATTCCCAAATTATTAGAAGAAAATAAATAATAAAGACTAGAGCACAAATAAGTGAAAAGAGACTAAAAACAAATACAGAAGATAAACAAAACAAAAAATTGGTTTTTGAAAAGATAAATAAAACTGACAAAGCTTTTGCTAGACTAAGAATAATAGAAGACCCAAATAAATAAAATCAGAAATGAAAAAGGAGACCTAGCAATTGAGACCTCAAAAATACAAAGAATCATTGAAGACTATTATAAACAACAATATACCAGCAAATTGGAAAACCTAGAAGAAATTAATAAATTCCTGGACAAATAAAACCCGGTAAGATAGAACCATGAAGACATAGAATACCTCAACAAACCAATAGGGAGTAATGAGATTGAAGCAGTAATAAAAGATCTACCATCAATAAAAGCCCAGGACCTGATGGATTCACTGCTGAATTGTACCAACCATTTATAGAAGAACTAATACCAATCCTACTGAAACTCTTAAAAAAATTGAAGAGGAGAGAATATTGCCAAAGTCATCCTATGAGGCCAGCATTTCCCTTATACCAAAACCAGACAAGGACACAACAAAAAAAGAAAAGTGCAGGCCAATATCCCTGATGAATATAGATGCAAAAATCCTCAAGAAAATACCAGTAAACCAAATTCAATAGCATGTTAGAAGGATGATACAACATGATTATCCTTCTAATGTGCTCATGGGCTATGATCAAGTGGGATTTATCTCTGGGATGCAAGAGTGTTTCAACACATGCAGATCAATAAATGTGATACATCACATTAACAAAATCAAGAACAAAAACCATATGATTATTTTAATAAATGCTAAAAAAATTGATAACATTTAACATCACTTTACGATAAAAACTCTCATCAAAATGGGTATAGAATAAACATACCTCAAAATAATAAAGGTGATATATAAAAAACCCACAGCTGATGTCATATTAAATAGGAAAAAAATGAAGGCCTTTCTCTAAAGACTGCAATATGATAAGGTTTCCCACTTTTACCACTTTTATTTCACATAATATTGATAGCCCTGGCCAAAGCAGTTGGGCAAGAGAAAGATATAAATGACTTTCATTTTGGAAAGGAAGAAGTCAAATTAGCCTTATTTGCAGACAACATGACTTGAGACTTAAAAAAACCTAAAGACGCAATCAAAAAATGTTATAACTCAAATGAAATTAGTAAAGTTGCAGGATACAAAATAAACATGCACAAATCAGTAGTGTTTATATGAGACAACAGCAAACAATCTGAAAAAGAAATCAAACAAACCATTCCATTTATAATAGTTACAAAAGTGTAAGACACCTAGGAATCAATCAAACCAAGTAACTGAAAGGTCTATACAAGAAAAACTATAGAATTCTGATGTAAGAAATTGAAGAGAACACAAAAAATGGGAAAATATTTCATGATCATGGATTGGATGAATTAATATTGTTAAGATGACAGTACTACTCAAAGCAATTTATGGATCCAATGAAAGCCCTATCAAAATACCAATGACATTCTTCACAGAAATAAAAACATTCTAAGATTTATATGGAACCACAAAAGACCCTGAATTCCCCAAGCAAACCTCAGCAAAAAGATCAAAGCTGAAGACATCACATTCCCTGACTTCAAAATTTACTACAAAGCTATAGAAAACAAAACAGTATTGGTGTGTCTGGAATTGGTGGGTTCTTGGTCTCACTGACTTCAAGAATGAAGCTATGGACCCTCGCAGTGAGTTACAGCTCTTAGGGTGGCGCGTCTGGAGTTTGTTCCTTCTTATGTTCAGATGTGTTCGGAGTTTCTTCCTTCTGGTGGGTTCGTGGTCTCGCTGGCCCAGGAGTGAAGCTGCAGACCTTTGCGGTGAGTGTTACAGCTCATAAAAGCAGTGTGGACCCAAAGAGTGAGCAGCAGCAAGATTTATTGCAAAGAGCGAAAGAACAAAGCTTCCACAGCGTGGAAGGGGACCCGAGCCGGTTGCCAATGCTGGCTTGGGCAGCCTGCTTTTATTCTCTTATCTGGCCCCACCCACATCCTGCTGATTGGTAGAGCCGAGTGGCCTGTTTTTTCAGGGCACTGATTGGTGCATTTACAATCCCTGAGCTAGATACAAAGGTTCTCCACGTCCACTCAGATTAGTTAGATACAGAGTGTCGACACACAGGTTCTTCAAGGCCCCACCAGGGCAGCTAGATACAGAGTGTCGATTGGTGCATTCACAAACCTTGAGCTAAACACAGGGTGCTGATTGGTGTATTTACAATCCCTGAGCTAGACATAAGGGTTCTCCAAGTCCCCACCAGAGCAGCTAGATACAGAGTGTCCATTGGTGCACTCACAAACCTTGAGCTAAACACAGGGTGCTGATTGGTGTATTTACAATCCCTGAGCTAGACATAAAGGTTCTCCACGTCCCCACCAGAGCAGCTAGATACAGAGTGTTGCTTGGTGCACTCACAAACCCTGAGCTAAACACAGGGTGCTGATTGGTGTATTTACAATCCCTGAGCTAGACATAAAGGTTCTCCAAGGCCCCACCAGAGCAGCTAGATACAGAGTGTCGATTGGTGCACTCACAAACCCTGAGCTAAACACAGGGTGCTGATTGGTGTATTTACAATCCCTGAGCTAGACATAAAGGTTCTCCAAGGCCCCACCAGAGCAGCTAGATACAGAGTGTCGATTGGTGCACTCACAAACCTTGAGCTAAACACAGGGTGCTGATTGGTGTATTTACAATCCCTGAGCTAGACATAAAGACTCTCCACATCCCCACCAGACTCAGGAGCCCAGCTGGCTTCACCTAGTGGATCCCGCACTGGGACTGCAGGTAGAGCTGCCTGCCAGTCCCGCGCCGTGCGCTCGCATTCCTCAGCCCTTGGGTGGTCGATGGGACTGGGCGCCGTGGAGCAGCGGGTGGTGCTCGTTGGGGAGGCTCGGGCTGCACAGGAGCCCATGGAGTGGGTGGGAGGCTCAGGCATGGCGGGCTGCAGGTCCCGAGCCCTGCCCTGCAGGAAGGCAGCTAAGGCTCGGTGAGAAATCGAGCGCAGCACCGGTGGGCTGGCACTGCTGGGGGACCCAGTACACCCTCCGCAGCCACTGGCCCGGGTGCTAAGTCCCTCATTGCCCGGGGCCAGCAGGGCTGGCCAGCTGCTCTGAGTGTGGGGCCCACCAAGCCCACGCCCACCCGTAACTCCAGCTGGCCCACAAGTGCTGCACACAGCCCCGGTTCCTGCTCGTGCCTCTCCCTCCACACCTCCCTGCAAGCTGAGGGAATGGGCTCTGGCCTTGGCCAGCCCAGAAAGGGGCTCCCACAGTGCAGCGGTGGGCCGAAGGGCTCCTCAAGTGCTGCCAAAGTGGGAGCCCAGGCAGAGGAGGCGCCGAGAGCGAGCGAGGGCTGTGAGGACTGCCAGCACACTGTCACCTCTCATTGGTACTGGCATAAATACAGACATATAGACCAGGGCAAAAGAATACAGAACCCAGATATAAATGTATGCACTTACAGCCAATTCATCTTTAGCAAAGGCATCAGAACATACAATGGGGAAAGGACAGTCTTTTCAACAAACACTGCTGGAAAAACCAGATAACTATATGCAGAAGAATAAAGTTAGACTCCTATTTCTTACATAGACAAAAATAAAATAAAATAAAATAAAATAAAATAGATTAAAGACTTAAATGTAAGATCTATAACTAAGAAACCACTAGAAGAAAACACTGGCAAAACACTCCAGGACATTGGTCTGGGTAAAGATTTCTTGGGTAAGATCTCAAATGCACAAGCAAACAAAGCAAAAATAGACAAATGGAATTACATTAGTTTAAACTGCTTCTTCACAGCAAAGGAAGCAATCAATAAATTGAAGAGTCAACCCAAAGAATGAAAGAAAGGAATGCAAACTATGCATTTGAAAAGGGGTTAATATCTTGAATATGTAATGAGTACAAACAACTCTATAAGGAAAAACTTAATGATCCAATTAAAACATGGCGGCAAAATATCTGAGCAGATATTTCTTAAAAAAAAGACATACAGATGGCCAACAATTATATGAAAAAATGCTCAGCGTTTGTAGTTATCAGAGAAATGCAAATTAAAAACAAAGAAATATTATCTCACCTCATTTAAAATGGCTTGTATCAAAAATACAGGCAATAATGAATGCTGGGGAGGATGTGGGGAAAAGTGAACCCTCCTACACTGTTGATGGGAATGTAAATCAATACAGCCACTATGGAGAACAGTAGAGAGGATCCTCAACATACTACAAATAGAACTAACATATGACTCAGTAATTCTACTACTGGTATACAGTGAAAAGACAGAAAATAAATATATAGAAAAGACATATGCAAATCAATAAACATAATCCATCACATAAACAGAACCAATGACAAAAACCACATGATTATCTCAATAGATGCAGAAAAGGCCTTCGATAAAATTCAACACCCCTTCATGCTAAAAACTCTCAATAAACTAGGTATTGATGAAACGTATCTCAAAATAATAAAAGCTATTTATGACAAACCCTCAGCCAATATCATACTCAGTGGGCAAAAGCTGGAAGCATTCCCTTTGAATACCGGCACAAGACAAGGATGCCCTCTCTCACCACTCCTATTCAACATAGTATTGGAAATAATGGCCAGGGCAATCAGGAAAGAGAAAGAAATAAAGGGTATTCAAATAGGAAGAGAGGAAGTCAAATTTTCTCTGTTTGCAGATGACATAATTGTATATTTAGAAAACCCCATCGTCTCAGCCCCAAATCTCCTTAAGCTGATAAGCAACTTCAGCAAAATCTCAGGATACAAAATCAATGTGCAAAAATCACAAGCATTCCTATACACCAATAATAGACAGAGAGCCAAATCATGAGTGAACTCCCATTCACAATTATTACAAAGAGAATAAGATACTTAGGAATACAACTTACAAGGGATGTGAAGGACCTCTTCAAGGAGAACTACAAACCACTGCTCAAGGAAATAAGAGAGGACACAAACAAATGGAAAAACATTTCATGCTCATGGATAGGAAGAATCAATATTGTGAAAATGACCATACTGCCCAAAGTAATTTATAGATTCAATGCTATCTCCAACAAGCTACCATTGACTTTCTTCACAGAATTAGAAAAAACGACTTTAAATTTCATATGGAACCAAAAAAGAGCCTGTATAGCCAAGACCATCCTAAGCAAAAAGAACAAAGCTGGAGGCATCATGTTACCTGAATTCAAACTATACTACAAGGCTACAGTAACCAAAACAGCATGGTACTGGTACCAAAACAGATATATAGACCAATGGAACAGAACAGAGGCCTCAGAAATAACATCACACATCTACAACTGTCTGATCTTTGACAAACCTGACAAAAACAAGCAATGGGGAAAGGATTCCCTATTTAATAAATGGTGTTGGGAAAACTGGCTAGCCATATGCAGAAAACTGAAAGTGGACCCCTTCCTTATGCCTTATACAAAAATTAACTCAAGATGGATTAAAGACTTAAATATAAGACCTAAAACCATGAAAACCTAGGCAATACCATTCAGGACATAGGCATGGGCAAAGACCTCAGGACTAAAACACCAAAAGCAATGGCAACAAAAGCCAAAATTGACAAATGGGATCTAATTAAACTAAAGAGCTTCTGCACAGCAAAAGAAACTATTTTCACACTGAACAGGCAACCTACAGAATAGGAGAACATGTTTGCAATCTATCCATCTGACAAATGGCTAATATCCAGAATCTACAAAGAATTTAAACAATTTTACAATAAAAAAAAACCCATCAAAAAGTGGGTGAAGGATATGAACAGACAATTCTCAAAAGAAGACATTTCTGTGGCCAACAAACATATGAAAAACACCTCATCATCACTGGCCATTAGAGAAATACAAGTCAAAACCACAATGAGACACCATCTCATGCCAGTTAGAATGGCGATCATTAAAAAGTCAGGAAACAACAGATGCTGGAGAGAATGTGGAGAAATAGGAATGCTTTTACACTGCTGGTGGGAGTGTAAATTAGTTCAACCATTGTGGAAGACAGTGTGGTGATTCCTCAAGGATCTAGAATCAGAAATACCATTTGACCCAGCAATCCCATTACTGGGTATATACCCAAAGGATTATAAATCATTTTACTATAAAGGCACATGCACAATTACATTTATTGCAGCACTGTTCACAATAGCAAAGACTTGGAACCAACCCAAATGCCCATCAGTGGTATACTGGATAAAGAAAATGTGGCACATATACACTAGGAAATACTATGCAGCCATAAAAAAGGATGAGTTCGTGTCCTTTGTAGGGAAATGGATGAAGCTGGAAACCATCATTCTCAGCAAACTAGCACAGGAAGAGAAAACCAAACACTGCATGTTCTCACTCATAAGTGGGAGTTGAACAATGAGAACACATGGACACAGGGAGGGGAACTTCACACACTAGGGCCTGTTGCAGAGTGGGGGGCTAGGGGAGGGATGGCATTTGGAGAAATTCCTAATGTAGTTGACGCGTTGATGAGTGCAGCAAACCACCATGGCATGTGTATACCTACGTAACAAACCTGCACGTTCTGCACATGTATCCCAGAACTTAAATCATAAGAAATAATTTTTTAAAAATATATCTGCACTTCCATGTTTATTGCAGCACTATTTATTTAGCACAATAGGCAAAATGTGAATCTACCTAAGTACCCATCAACGGATGAATGGATAAAGGAAATATGACATATCTATACAATGAATATTATGAAGCCATAAAAGTAATGAAATCCAGTCCTTTGCAGCGACATGAATGAAAGTGGAGGCTGTCATGTTAAGTGAAATTAGTCAAGCACAGAAAGACGAATATCACATGTTCTCACTCATATGTAGAAACTAAAAAAGTGGATCTTCTGAAGTTAGAGAGTAGAATGTTGACTACCAGATCCTGGGAAGAAGAGGAGGTTGAGATGAATGGAAAAGAAACACAAACAGTTATTATCACTGAACTGTACACTTAAAAATGGTAAATAGGGCACATTTTCTATCTTGACTCAATAAAAAATTAAAAATAAAAAACCAAAGATAACAAGTGTTGGCAGGAGTGTGAAGAAAAGGAAACCCTTGTGTACTGTTGGAATGTAAATTGTTGCAGCCACACTGGAAAACAGTATGCAGGTTCCTCAAAAAACTTAAAAGTAGAACTACCACAAGATCCAGCAAATCCACTTCAGAGTGTACATCCAAAGGAACTGAAATCAGTATATTGAAGACATATCTGCACTTCCATATTTATTGAAGCATTATTCACAGTAGCTAAGATATGAAAACAACTCAAGTGTCCATGAACAAACAGATGGAAAAAGAAAATATGGTATATACATATAGTGGTATGATATTTACTCTTAACAAAATAGGGAAATCCTTTCATTTGTGACAACATGGATGAAACTGTAGGACATTAAGCTAAGTGAAATAAGCCAGACGCCAAAGGACAAATACTACGTGATATCAGTTAAATTAGAAATCTAAAATAGTCACATTCATAGAAGCAGAGTATAGAGTAGCGGTTATCAGGCCTAGGAGGTTAAGGATAGAGGTGGGTATTGGTCAAGAGGTACATAGTTTCGGTTATACAAAATGAACAAGTCTTAGAGATCTACTGTTCAGCACAGTAGCTATAGTTAACAATAGTGTATTGTATACTTTCAAATTTGCTAAAAGGGTACATCTTAAGTGTTCTTATCCCAAAAATAATAACAATAGTGATAATAATAATAAAATGGGAAGGAGGAATCTTTTGGAGGTGAGTAGGTTGATTACATTGTTTGTGGTAATGGTTGCATGGGTATGTACTTTATTTCTAAACTCATCGAGTTTTATCCATTAAATATGTACAATTTTTGTATAAATTACACCTCAATAAAACAATTTCTAAAAATATGCACATCATCATTATTTATGGTTTTGTGTCTTAGAAAGTATCTACTTTTTTTCTTCCCTGGGAAACACGGCCTTCTCAGAAACCATGTACTTCTTTGATGCTCTGTCCCCCAGGGAATTCTCAAGTTCACTGTCAGTTTCTGGACCTCAGCAAAGAGAACATCTACATTTTACATGATATACAGCACTCACCTTTGTTTAGGACATAACTGGTATTGTTTCTGGTTGCAAAATACGTGAATTTGGTCATTTCTTTTCAGATGGTTGAAAGTTATAGTAGGAATATTCACCCAAGACCAGCAATAAGCCTGGCCCCAACACATGCCTGCTCTGCCTGGCTCTAAAGTATCTCTTTGGGGCAGTCAAATAGTCACCAGAGTAGCTGTCACTGCAGCTTAACCACATGACCTCTCCTTCTACCTCCTTTCTGAAGAATGAAAGAGAAGAAACATACCTTGAAAGTTGTAGATGTCCTAGCATCAACACCAGCTTGCACAAACATGCGTGAAGTTCTTATTGACAGCTGTGTGCTGTAAGGGTGGTTGCCATTGTACAAAATAAGGAAGCTGAGATACAGGAAGTGAAAACACATAACATATTATTTGCCTTAGTTCTCATTTGGAAAGTAGTAGAATCGGGTGTGTAACTAAGTCTCAGAGGCTCCAAAGCCTGTACCCTTTCAGATGTACCTTACTAATCAGAAATTTAGGTGAGGTATTGGAGAGGGAGTATAGAAGAGAGTTCACAAATCAAAATCCAGGAGAGAAAGAGGGCTGAAAAGGCAGCAGTATATATAGCTTCCTGTCTCCACTTCAGAATCTTCTTGTGAATTTGTCAATGAATTTGTGTTAACTTTCATGGCTTCATCTTCTACATCCAAACTACAGTATTTATTTTCTTGTGTAAATTACTTCAAAAACTTAGACGAATACTGCAAATGATTAGCCTTTACAGCTTCTTTTTTGAATTTCAAAGGATTCTACAACCCTTAATTACTCACCTACATCTGTAAGGCCAGGCAAGAATTATCACCTTAATTGAACCAAAGGAAACCCAGAGGTCAAGCAGTTCCCTGCTGCCCCCACAGCAAGAAAATGACGGAGTGAATCAAGAATCGGAAAGCATACTTCCTAATTTCAATTCTATATATAGACATTGACTTTTTAAAGTTTTCTAGCAAAAGAAGGGCAGTGCTGCTAATTATAATGAGCTGAATTACTCTGCTTGTCACTCAGACAAAAATGTGTTTATTAAAGATAGGCAAGACAGTGAGAGAAGAACAGAGAGACAACGAGATAACAAAGAGACAGTGCAGGGAGACAGCTTGTCAGTATAAGGAATGAGCTGTCACTTTCCTTGTTGGAAGCAACAGGGAGCTTTATGAAGAAGAAGGGAAAGCTTAAGCTAAATGGGGGAAAACACAGTCCAGGTGACAAGCAAGGAGATCAGCAGTCCAGAATAATTTCATACCACACGTGCTGCTCTTCAGCAGGGTTAAGCATAAAATGAGATTACTATGCAAAAAAGGCACAGATTTGAAATACCAGATCTTTAACTCAAATATCTTTTTGTTCAATACTCCTGGAGTGTTCCTTGAGTCTCTCCGGGAATTTTAAATTAAAAAAAAAGTGAAAAAGAAAAATTATTTGAAAAGTAGAATAAGAAGATTCTGAGAGTCCATAAATTAAGGAACGCATTTGGTCAAAATTATATAATCCTGAGTTAGCAAACATGTAGAAAGATTGTAATCCTCTTCACTTTAAGCACTCATTTCAGTGTGGTTGCATGTACTCCTCATTCTTTAAAGCAATTATTTCACATTAAGAAGCCACTTAGTGGCCAAGTGGCATATAATATGCAATAATTTCATAGTTTCCTGAAACGTAAGTTTGAAATATTGAATAAATTGTTTTTGTTATTTCCAAATGAACCACATCCCCTGAGTAATCACCTTCATTCTCATATGAAACAATAAACAAAAGGACAAATACTACATGATGCCACTTATATGAGGAATCTAAAATAGTCAAATTAATAGAAGTGGAGAGTGGAATGATGGTTGTCTGGGCCTGGGATACATAGTATGAAATACAACATCACTACTAAATGAATGTAGTAGTAAATCTATATGTAATGTCTTAGAAAAAGATATATATATATATATATTTTTTTTGAGACACAGTCTCACCCTGTCGCCCAGGCTGGAGTGCAGTGGCGTGATCTCGGCTCACTGCAAGCTCCGCCTCCTGGGTTCAAGCAATGCTCCTGCCTCAGCCTCCTGAGTAGCTGGGATTACAGGCACCCGCCACCACGCCCGGCTAATTTCTGTGTGTGTGTGTATTTTCAGTAGAGACGGGGTTTCACCTTGTTAGCCAGGATGGTCTCAATCTCCTGACTTCGTGATCCACCCGCCTCGGCCTCCCAAAGTACTGGGATTACAGGCATGAGCCACTGCGCCCGGCCTAAAATATATTTTAAGTGAAAAAGAGTAAATTGCAAAGAATGTGCTCAGTGTGAGCCCATTTTTTTGGTTGTTTGAAGAATGCATAGTCATGGGTAGAACATGTTGGGCAGTATATTTGCATAATTCAAATGGCCACCAAACAGAGTGACCATCCTGCTGCCCTTCCCTTGTAAGTTTATTTTGTTACACTCCAAGCCATCTTTTTGACCTTTCCTCTCCTCAAATAACACATCCCTGAGCTAATGACCTGACTTCATATTTTATTGAGAAAATAGAAGGCCACAGATGAGACCTATCTTATCACCCCACCAGCAAACCTACAGGCTACCTCTCTGTTTTCTGTGCCCATTTTGTCTGCCTTCCCTCTTGTCAGCTACAATGGAGGGAGTATCCCTATTTTTATCAATGTCCAACCTCAACATTTGTGTACTGGAGTCCCTCTACTCTTGATTTCTCAAATATCTGATTTCTATTCTCAGTAATATTCTCTCTCTCTCTCTCTCTCCTCCCACTCATTTCTTTTAAGATGCCTTATTTATTTTTGTACTTACGTTGATCATTACCAACAGAAATACAGCATAAGTATGTTACATCTCTTGCTTTTTGATTAATAGCAACAGCAAAAACATTCTTTTGAGCTCACAACTCTTGCCAGGGTTTGCCCCATTTCTCTGTTTCATGTAATGAAAGTAAAACTTTTTGAGAGTTGTCTGTAATCTCTTGCCTCTGCTCGTTAAATGCACATTCTTTCTTTACCTCTATCTGTGGTTTTATATTTCCTCTTCTTCTCCACTAATTGTACTTTTGTCATGTCATCAATGACCTCTATATTGGCAAATTTTATAATCATTTCACTGTTCTTAGCATATTTACTTTCTCAACAATATTTGACAGTTAATCTTACTTTCCCTTTTATTTATTTGTATTTTTTATTTTTATTTTTATTTTTAGATGGAGTCTCACTCTGTTGCCCAGGCTGGAGTATAGTGGTGTGATCTCGGCTCACTGCAACCTCCACCTCCTGGGTTCAAACAATCCTCCTGCCTCAGCCTCTCAAGTAGCTGAGATTACAGGCATGCCACCACGGCCAGCTGATTTTTTTTTTTTTTTTTGTATTTTTCTAGAGACAGGGTTTCACCATGTTGTCCAGGCTATGGACCATGTCAGGAAACATGTTGTCCATGTTTCCTGACCTCAAATGATCCGCCCACCTAGGCCTCCCAAAGTGATGGGATTACAGGCGTGAGCCACCGCGCCCATCCACTTTCCCTTTAAAGATATATATAATTTCTTAATTTTTTTTTTTTTACTTCTTATATATCACAATGGTCTGGGTTCCCTTTTACCTAACTGGCTACTTCTTGGTTTCTTGGCTGGTTCCTCCTTGTCGTCCTGAATTCTAAATGTTGGAGTTCTCTGGGGCTCTGTTCTGAGCCTTCAGTCTCTATCTGAATCCTCTGTATAGATTACCTCATCCAATCCCAAAATGTTAAATGATGGCTATCAGCCAGTGATTTCTCAAACTTTATCTTCAAATACTCTTTATAAGCCAAATAGTTTTCCAATGCCTGATTTTCTCCACTGGAAGTCCAGGCACAAATATCCAACTGCTTCCCTGACATTTCCAAGTAGTTCTCTAACATGTATTGTAAACATTAAATGATCAAAAGAGAACTTGATTTCCCCCAGAATTTGCTTTTCTTCTAGTCTTCTCTATTTCATCAAAGTATACTACTACACTCCCAGATGCTTTTGTTCCAAATAAAAAGTTTTCATTGATTTTCTTAATTCCCTTAACAGCCCCACCCATCTGTATTAAATGCATCTTAAAGTTATGTTACCTATGCCTATAAAACATCTTTAGAATCATTTGAATTCAAATTATTCCAACTTGCCATCACTGTGGACCAATTTCCATTTTTTCTGGCCTGGACTACTGCAATACACTGATTCATAAGTGAAGTGTATGGTTCCAGGCCAAAATCCTATGTGTGATTTTTCAGGCATGACCATATGTAATTATCAAGGCTTTACCTGACAAACCTTACAGGGGAAGCTACTCTCCCATACCAGATTTAGTGCACAGCTGACACCTTGCAGTTACTAACTGAAGTTACAGTCACAGACTCATATATCACACCCCACCTTTCTCCAGCTTGTTGTGCTCTTTGGTATACCTGCGTCCTTAGCTCAGGCACCTTCATTAAGGGGTTTCTTTACTTGGGGTTTTGGTAGAAGCCTTCCTCAGGTGCCTCTGCATCTGAGGATAAGGAACAGAAAATCTTGAAGACACTTTTTTCCCCACTCTGACTCAGTACTTTCCGAGTCCCAATGCTTCACCTTCCCCATTCTTCCTGTCCCCTCGTCTCTGAGTCCATAGAAATGCAGGAGCCTTTTCAGATAGCTAGCTAGCTAGCTAGCTAGCTAGATACATAGATAGATAGACACATAGATAGATAGACACATAGAGAAATAGATAGATAATATATATTTATCCATGAACAAAGAGAGACAGAGAGAGATCTCTTCTGTCCCCACATTGAGATGACTGCTATGACTGTGCTGATTTACATGAACTTTGACCCAGCCTGCCATTACCTGGGAGAAAGTAGAACAGGGAAAAGTGGGGGCTTTCTCTGGTTTAGTCTCTTGCTTATATTATAGCAGAAAGTAATTAAACCTGGACAATGACTTTGATTTTGTCTTGTTGTTTTAATCAACTACTTGGACACCTAACAATGCATCTCTCTCTAATTCAGCTGAGCTCCTAACAGTAAATTTACATGGAAAGACAAGGGAAGTAAACTAGTCAAAATACTTTTAAAATGAAGACTATCATTGAAGGATGCACACTGTCCTGTTTTAAGATTTACTATAAAACTATAGTAACCAAAACAGTGTAATCTTGGTTAAGGGAAAGACACAGTGATCAAAAGAGCAGAATTATGCGTTCAGAATAGATCCACAGAAATAGGCCAATTGATTTTCTACAAAGGTACAAAAACGTTTCAGTGGAGAAAGGATGCTTTTAGATAAATAGTGTTAGGGAAATTAGACATCTCTATGCAAATAATGAACCTCACATTGTATCTAGAAATTAACTGATAGACCTAAATATAGAATGTAATACTATGAAACCTTTAGAAGCAGAAATGAGAAAATTTTCATGCCTGTGGTTAGGCAAAGATTTCTTACACATGACAACACAAGCACAATCCTTAAAAGAAAAAAACATACTAAATTGGACTTTATCAAAATTAGAGACTTTTGCTCTGAGAAGAACACTGTTAAGAGAATGAAAAGGCAAGCTACAGAAAACGTATCACATACATGACAAAGAACTTGCATCTAGAATATATAAAGACACTAAACTCAGGAGTAAGAAAAAAATAAAAAGTGGACAAAATTCTTGAAGCAACAATTCACAAAGGAGAAAATACGGCTGGCATATAAGCACATGAGCATATGGGCAACATCATTATTCATTAGGAAAATGCAAATTAAAACCATGATGAGATAGCTGTATATCTATATTAGAATGCCAAAAATTAAAAAAAAATTGTGACAATACCTAATACTAGAGAGGGTATAGAAAGCCTGGACTTTTAATTCATTGTCATAAAATGCAAAATGGTACAGACATTCAGAAAAACAGTTTGGTACCACATATAAAGTAGTACATGCACTTACCATATAAGCCACAAATTCCACCGCAAGATATTTATTTTAAAGAAACAAAAATATATGTTCACACAAATTATTGCACACACATATTTATGGAAGGTTTATCATCTCCCAAAACTGGAAATAACACAAATAGCCTTCAGTGAGTGAAGGGATAAACAAATTAAAGTGTAACCATGCAATGGAATACTACATAGGCAGCAAAAAAATGAACAAAAAGCCCCACAGAAACTATTGATATGCACGTACACAAGGCACACAAGAATTTGGATAAATACCAAAGAAGTCATGCTGAGTAAATGAAGCCAATCTCAGAAGGACATATATAATAATTTTAACTTTATAAAATTCTTGCATAGACAAAAGCTATAGCTGTGAAGAACCGATTAATACTTGTCAGGGATTAGAGGTCAGAGGAGGGTATAATTTCAGAGGGTTAGCCCCAGGGAGTTTTGGAGTTGAGGTAACTATTCAGTTTTCTGATTGTGGTGGTGGTTATAAAGATTTATACATATGTTAAAATTCATAGAACTGTATATGGAAACATCTTTTAATATATATTAATATTAAAAATAAAATGTTAAATGTGAGTTATTCATTTGCCTTATTCAACCAACGCCATGTACACATAAACACTAATCATTACGGGATGGAATCGTTTTTCATAAATTCATCTAAAAGTAGTCAAGCTCACGTAAGGTTTATTCAGGTAAATGTCACTTTTATGTACTCTGATGGATTTTTACAAATAAAATTAACTAAACTTTCTTTTGAAACTATCTGAGCCATTTCGACAAGCAACTAATGCAACTCAAGAAGTTATTGGTTAAGGAGGATTAGTTATAGGATAACCACTAAGACTGTTGCATAGATATGTCACCTTGTTTTGGTTAAACGTGTTCTTATCGGTACTTCTGCTTCTTTCATCCTGCCGTGAGCCCACACAAGGACTTGAGTGAACATGTGTTTCTTTATAAAGCTGAAGTGAACAAACCTTATGACTTTTTTCTCTCCTATACCACCAAGATGGGCGTGTTCTCAGCTAAGGCTGACATTTAATAACTGCACTATTTCTTAACTTTACATTCAATTCACATGCATAATAAGTAGTTTAATGCTAATAATTAAATGAACATTTCCCAGGAAGCCACGAGCTGCCAGTTACTGTGTTATGTGATGTTAATACAAAGTTGAATAAGACGTGATTTCTGACCATAAGGGTATCATAATCTAATAGAGGACATGAAAAATGGTGATGTGAACAGCAACCACCAATGAGTAAGCTATTCTTGGGGTATAATTTTGTCATTAGGGGAAGAAATATTACCTTCTTTGAATTTAAAAGGTCACTGGTGAGTGAACCTATTAAACGCTTCTTAATGCAGTGTATGTCAAGTTCAAATAAGTTTTCCACATGCTAGATTTCATCAGGTTCGTGATTTTTAAATTGAACAGTTTCGTAGCTTATTCCAACTAGAGGAGCCTTCCCTCAAATTCCAAACCCAAGTTGGATGAGTACATGAGAATAAACAGTCAATGTAGTGCATGACATATGTCCCCTTAGTTTTGGATTCCTCTTTTCACCTATTCAGTTTTGTGCGAGTTAGGATATGCATGACGAAGGATGCCATGAATTTTTCATTTAGAAAGCATGTCCCTGAGACAAGTTGGTTTATTGACATGTCATCAAGATAGTTCATTTAAGATATATTTAATGAGCCCTGTATTATATTCCAAGCACTGTACTTGGTAATACAGACATACAGATGAATAAGACTAGGTAGGTATTACCCTTCAAGTGGCTCAAAATCTAGTGAAGAAGTTAAGCACACAATGCAGTTTATGGGGAAAGAGTAAGCATATGTATGAAGGGCAGAAGTAGCATAGAGCGGTTGGAGTAAAAGTTACTGGGGGTGGGGGGACAAAGCATGGCTTGAAAGTTTATGGTCTTACTGAAACATATTGCAGCATTTGAAATTATGAATTTCTCTCTCATGAAAACTCTCCTTTAGCTCCTGGATACCATATTTACCTGATTCTCATCCGATCTATGTTGACCCTCTTTAAATTATCTTCTTATCTTCCTTTTTTCACTTTTATTTTAAGTTCAGGAGTACAAGTGCAGGTTTGTTACATGGTAAACTTGTGTCGCAAAGGTCTGTTGTAAAGATTATTTTATCAGCCAGGTATTAAGCCTAGTATCCATTAGTTATTTTTCCTGATCCTCTTCCTTCTCCCACCTTCCAACCTTTGATAGGCCCCAGTGTGTTTTATTTCCCTCTGTGTGTCCATGTGTTCTCATCATTTAGGTCCCACTTATAAGTGATAACTTGTAGTAGTTGGTTTTCTGTTCTTGTGTTAGTTTGCTAATAATAATGGCTTTCAGCTCCATTCACGTAGCTGCAAAATACATGATCTTGTCCTTTTTTATGGCTGCATAGTATTCCCTGATGTATATGTGCAATATTTTCTTTATCCAGTCTATCATTGATGGGCATTTAGGTTGATTCCATGTCACTGCTACTGTGAATAGTGCTACAATGAACATACACATGCATTTGTATGTATAATAGAATTATTATACTGGCTCTGTCCTGGGCCTTCAGTCTCTATACTGTTTCTGACCCTTAAATGATATTGTCTTTCAGGGTTCAATTCTTTATCTTGTGCTCTCTTCATCCAAAAGGAATTTTCTGGGAACTCTCAGCCAGCACAGTGGCTAATCCTACCAATATATTACCCTCATCCTTAGCTTCTCCATTGATTTCAGATGCTTATCTAATTGCATATGATGTATTTTATTCATTCATGCATTTATCTATTTGTATTACAAATAAATCTTAAATGCCTACTATGTACCAGAGACTCTGCTAGGTATGGAGAAACGGAGTGGTGAGCAAAAACAGATGTGGTCATTGTCACATGACTATCCCATAGGCATATCAATCTTAGCATCTTTAAATCCAAACACGTACACTTTATCTCCTAAAAGAATAATAACATTTCTGGATTGTTTATTGAGAACCATGGTTCTGAGAACTTCATATGCATTACCCTCTTTAACCTCAATAGCAAAGTTATGATACAGGTACTAGATCATCTCCCTTTTATAAATGTGGAAACTGAGACAAAGGAGCATTAAATACCTTACCAAGGTCACACAGAAAATAATCGGCACAGGTGGGATATAAATAAAGATGATCTCTTTCCAAAGAGATACCTGGTGCTGTGAGATCACAGATGAAATACGGCACCGGCTTGTCGTGGCTGCGGCCACTGTGACTCTTTACAGCGTCCTCCTTGATGTCTGTGAGTGGCCCAGTCCCCTCGTCACGCAGCCAGGCAAAAAACCTGTGTCTACATACATTTTTTTCATCCATCGTTCAGCCAGGGTCTGCAGGTCAGGCCCGGCAATAATTTATCTAAAACGTCACAGTTGATCATACCACTCCTTTGTTTCAAAGTCTTTTTAATATCTCCATTTTTTTTTTTTTTTTTTTTTTGCAGAACTTCAAGAAATAGACAGAGCCCTTCATAGTTTGGTCTCTGATTTCCATTCCAGCAGCATCTTCTCAGCTTCACCCTCATAGATCATTCATTGGGCACTCTAAAATGACTGCAAGTATGTATACATGTCATGCTCTTTCTAATCTTTAAACTTTTGCTTATGCTTTCCTCCCTGGTTGAAACTCCTTTCTCCAATTCTACCTCATTCATTTCTGCTGACATTTTCAAAAGTCAGCTGAAAAATTAGTCTTCTCCAACCACCAGAAGGTTTACTGTATTTCTTCTGTGATCTCACAGCACCACATATATTCCTCAACCTTGCACTTACCACTGCATCTCATAATTGTTTTTTAATTTGTCCTAGACTAGTGATATGGTTTGGCTGTGTCCCCACCCAAATCTCATCTTGAATTGTAGTTCTTATAATTCCCATGTGTCATAGGAGAGACCCAGTGGGAGGTGATTGAATCATGGGAGCAGTTACCATTATGCTGTTCTCATGATAGTGAGTGAGTTCTCATGAGAACTGATGGTTTTATAAGGGGCTTTTCCCGCTCTGCTCAGCACTTCTCCTTCCTGCTGCCAAGGACGTATTTGCTTTCCCTTCTGCATGATTGTAAGTTTCCTGAGGCCTCCCCAGCCCTGCATAACTGTGAGTCAATTAAACCTCTTTGCTTTATTAAATTACCCAGTATCTGGCAGTTCTTTATAGCAGCATGAGGATGGACTGATGCAACTGGAAACACATAAAGATCAAAGACCTCTCATTTTCCATCATCAACATCCCTACCTTATTATATTTATCACACTGCAATTTTATTTATTCATTTTTATTTAATTAATTTTTTTTGAGACACAGTCTCACTGCATCACCCAGGATGAAGTGCAGTGGCATGATCTCTGCTCACTGCAACCTCCACCTCCTGGGTCCAAGTGATTCTCCTGCCTCAGCCTCCCAAGCAGCTGGGATTACAGATGCACACCACCACGCATGGCTGATTTTCTGTATTTTTAGTAGAGATGGGTTTTCGCCATGTTGGCCAGGCTAGTCTTGAATTACTACCCTCAAGTGATCCACCCACCTCGTCCTCCCAAAGTGCTGGGATTACAGGCGTGAGCCACTGCGCCTGGTCCCACACTGCAATTTTAAATCTGTCTGTATGATTATTTGACTGATGTCCATCTTTCTATTGCAACGAAAGGGCTATCTATGATGGCAAGAATGATATGTATTTTTTGCTCCACATTGTGTTTGTTGTGCCTAATAAAATGTCTTGAATAGAGTAAATGAAGAACATAACAAAAGCTTCACTTGAATGCCAACTGTTTGCAGGTAGAGAGTTAAATACCAAGAACCCAGAAGAAGCAAAGGTCATGGTCCCTGCCTTGTGAGAATGTCATGCTGCAGACATGAAGTTAGAAGTACATGAAACTGAGCCAGTGTCTAAGTGGTAAATGATAGCATGTCCAATGCTCACATATTCCTCATTATAAGAGGAAAAGTGAACGCAAAGTGAAGGCAATATTTGTGTGATGTTAGAGAAGTGATATCAAAGGATCCATGTCATCGCATGGCACTCATTCGCACATCCTGAACCCTTAAACCCAGAGGACAATAAAATATTTTAAAAGTTAAGCAACATGACATAGCCATTGAATTCTACAGCTTATTATACCAAGCAAATAAGGGAAAAAAAAATCAATTTGTCTTTTTTGCTCTTTCTCCCCATATTCTCTGGTAGCCATTGTGGGCGCAAGAAGTCAGGTCCCCAAGACTGGCCTAGATCAAATGACCTTCCAGAGGAGGCATAAATTTGGGACCCAAATTTGTTCAGCATTTCAACAATTTTTCTACCTTCAACATATTTTCCATGTATATTTTATTCTTAGATGGTTAGTGTAGCTTCTAAGATCCTGATAATAAATATTCCAAAAAGAGATTATAAGTTTTCTCCGGCCACGTTACCCAGACTTCTATGGAGTAGTGACTGGCTGATTCCAGAAGATCCCCTTCTTCAGAAACAGCAGTCCAGGCAGACTAAGGTCATTGCCTGGGGTTGCAAAGGTAGTACTTAGCGGAGTTGTGATTCAAAGGATATGAAGATTGAGGATATTATGTGGAAAAAGCCTAGCACACAGCCTAGTAGGAACTAGGTACACACTCTATATACCCTAATTAATCCTGACTGCAGATAAAAGGCTGAACAATACAACACTTCGTGGTCTCTTTCTGCGCTTTAAAATGTTATCTTTTCACAAACAACAAAGGACATCATGAGGACCGTGGTTTATCTCTCTAAATACAGCCCATTATATAGTATGAGCCATCTATGTGTTGGAACTCTTTTCCTAAATTTTAGTAGAATCATTTACCATGACATAATGAGTCTCTGCATAATTTTTACATTCCCTATGATTTACTTAGCCTCAGTCTTTCTCTGTCTTTTTTTTACTCTTGTGCTCTCAATCTCTGCAGCTTTTTATTATGAATGCTTATTAATAGATACTACATATCCATATGACTGCCAAACTATGACCCAGAATATTAGAACTTGTTCTTATCTTGTGCATTGTAAATAATAGATACAATTTTAAACATTGTACTGACTTTGATGTTTACATTCCATATTTAAGAAGAGAAATTGTGCAGATTTGTAAAAATGCTTTTTTCCATTCATGATACCTAACAGTAATCATTAATGATTTTGACTGCTTATTGTCATTTTTATTGCATTCTATCATTTTCTAAGTTTAGACATTGTGAGTTTGGATTTACTTCACCCTTACGGTTTAGTGCAGAGATTGGCACACTGAGGCCCATGAGCCAAATCTGAACTGTCACCTATCTTATTAAATATATTGAATCACAGACGTCATCATTTACATATTCGCCATGACTGCTTCTGTACTATGTTGGCAGAGTTGAGCAATTGTGATAGAGAATTTATGGCTCACAAAACCAAACATATTTGCTATCTGGATCTTTATAGAAAAAGTTCTTGACCCCTAGTTTAATCCATACTACTTCTTATATCATTCTATAGAACACAATATTGTGTGAAATGGGAGAAAGGAAACATTTTTCATCACTACTGAGCAATAGTCTTACCCCTTCCAGTAGCCACAGCCAAAAATTAATTAATTCCCTTATGGCAATCTCCCGAGCCTCCGTTTCCCAGAAAATTTTACTGAGGAGCCCAAAATTAATTAATTCCCTTGTGGCAATCTCCCGAGCCTCCGTTTCCCAGAAAATTTTACTGAGGAAGTTGCTCAACGTCTACATGAGAAATCCTGCTACTGGACATGCCTTCATGGGCTGGCTGTCTCGAATTTTGTCACCACATTTAAGAAGCCATAACGTTTTCCTAAAACAAAAACCAAGGTTTCTTGAACTCCATGGAATTATAGAAAACCAGACTTCACTATTACTCTCTACTTTGCTATTTTTGCTAGTCCTAGCCTACTTTGAAATGTTGTACATATTTCAACAAAAAGATTCAGAAAGCAGTTGCAGATGAATTTAATGAACCCACGAGAGGACATTTCAAACTTGCATTGCATGTGATAAATAAAGCCCAATACTGAATTTGCAAAAGAATTCTAACATTTCCAGATTAATCAGAAGCCTTTTGGAAAATGTAAAGAATGACTGCAGAATATTTGTTTTAATAGAAGTTAAAGGTTATAAGAATTTTGACATGTCCTATCTATAATAAACCTGTATTTGCTTAAATTTACATTTCCTATTACCTTAGGCACCGCTTCTTGCTTCAACTCCAGAAAAATATTTCCTTTATGCTGAGTCATAGAAAGGTATAAATCTACAATACATTCTTCTTATAAAATAGCCATGGAATTTAAGAATTATATGTTGCTCTCAGTGCAGGTGTATAATTCATGGTAATGTTACATATAAAGGATAATACACCTTAAAGTTGCAAATCCTAACTGGGATAATTATACCCAAAGCTTATCTAAATTTCCTTCTGCTGCCTTAAATTGATAGGTTAGTCTATCTAGTTACATGAAAATGTAGAATTCCCGAAGGATAAGCCTTTTAAATAACAGCCACTTTCATGTATTATTTTTTTGTCTGGTCAAAAGAGACAGAATCTCAGTAATCAGTCAGTATTGCTATCTTTAATTTGTTACCTCCATTTGGGTGATAAGGAAGGATCCAGCACAGCAGAATGTTTCTAAGTTTAAAATACATTACACACTTGATGTGAACATATACAGCTGGCCGGTGCTCTTCACAAAACACGACTTCCTGTCTCTATAAAATAACAAACCAGACTGGTCTTTGGTACATCTACCATGTTACCTTTTACAACAGTGAACTTATCTACCTGGACCTTAAATGTATCAATAACTATTGATTTCCTCTTGTACCATGTGGAATTTGGGAACATAAAATGCTTAAATCTAATAACTTCAAAGTTATAACTTCTTTATGATTTGATTTTAAACCCTTCTGAAAGTTACTTTGGCGTTTGGTATGAGGTAAAAATGTACATTAATTTTGTTTTAATATCTGCCGATATGGCAGCATCATTTTCTTCTTTAAAGAAATCACATATATGTCACTTTTTAGTGATGCACTAGTCTTTGTAAGTTGAATATTTTTATGATTTTTTGATGTATGATGGATATCAAATACATAAAAGGCACACATAGCATATATATGGTTTAAAAATAGCCTGAATATATAGACATCGATGTATTCACTACACATCTTAAGAAACAGAAGATTAGTAGTACATTTGAAACGCTGTGCCTCCTTTCTCAATTTTATCCTCTTTCTATACATCCAGAAGTAACCAGTGGTCTGAGTTTGTGCTAAGCATCTCTTCGTAAACTTTATAGTTTGAGTGCATGTGTACTACCTACTCCAAAATGATAGATACTGATTGGTTTTACCTGTTTTGAAATTTACTTAATAGAGCAGAATTACATACATTCTTCTGGAGTTAATTTTTTCGTTAGACTTTTTTTTATAATTCTTGATGTACATATGTGCATTTTCACATCTGTATATTTTGGTACATCAATGTACTATTTATTTATCTAATTTGGGCCAAATATGGTTAACTTGCTGGTATTGCTTATTGTCTTTCTGACACAAGTAAATTTAAGCACCATAAGGCAGTTTTTTTCTCATTGTTCTGTTTTGTTCACCACTGTATCTACAAGAGAAACAGCTCACTGTTAAGATTCAATGAATATTAAATATCAAATATGAATGAAATTCTTCCTGATGTAAATCTTTTCACATTCCATAAATACAGCTATGTATTTCATGGAAGATGTCAGTAAATATCTTTATTTTTATAAGATGCTCAGCATCATTAACCATTCAAAAGTACAAATTAAAAACCATAATCAGACGCCATTTCACACCCATACATTGTAAAAAAAAAAAAAAAAAGTAACAACAAAATAGATTAATCTGTATGTGATGCAAAGGAAGCTCACATTCTGCTTGCAGGGATTTAGGTTATTACAAAAACTTCAGAAAGCATGTTGACATAATCTGGCAAACAATAAAAAGGAGACAATCATAATCTATAACTCCACAATTACACTTCTAGGTATAAGAAAACTAAGATTGTTTTTCATGGAAAAACAAAACAAACATCAAAAAACAAACAAAATACACTGTGAAAACAACACAGATTTTATTCATTCGTTAATTCAGCAAATATTTATTGATTGACCAGTGCATATGTGCTAAGCGCTTCAAATGTGTTAACTCATTTATTCCTCACAATACCACTATGAAGTGGATCCTATTGTTATCCTTATTTTGCAGGTGGGGAAATTGATGCACATAGAAGTTAAAAAGCTTGCCCAAAGTCAAAGCTATTATGGGCAAGAGCCATAATTCCAATCCAGGAAATCTAACTTCAGAGTCCAAATTCTAAAAGGTAACTTTCTGAGAGTGACAATTCACAAAAGAATTTGTGAGAGGATCTCAAATATAGTCAAAATTACCTAAAATCTAATTTAAATCTTGAGTAAGCCATGTCCAGAAAATTTTTCCACTATTGAAATATACTGCTTAATCACACAATAATATAAAAAGTTTTTTTTCAATGGCTAAGACCATCTGATTATATTTTGTTCAGGCACAACCTAAACTGAAGTTCTCCTGAGGAGTGGGGTAATGGGCTGAATTGTCTCTAGAAGCCTATTCCAGCCTAAAGATCTTGTGATTGATGTTTTATATCAAGCAGAATTTTTATTCCATCAAAAATTCATAAAGGGTATCTATTAATATTCTGTAATATCCCTCAGGCTATCTCAGTTAACAAAATCATGAAATAAACTGTGACTTCTAGCACAGCCCTCAGCAGTTTAGGTTTAGCAGCTCAAAAATAAACGGGTCTCTGGACACATCGAAAGAACAATTTCCCTAAGAGAGAGAAAAAAAATACCTTTAATTGTTTGACACTCACTCATCCTTGCCTGGTTAGACGTGAATATGTAATAATGATGGACATATTGTACTATTATTATTAATTACCTCTATATACATTTACATGGAAATTTTCAAAGTAATTTCAACTACATTAGTTCCTTTGATCCTCACAAAAGCTTTACTGGCTTTTCAGGGCAGATATTTTATATTTTTCCCTGTTTCTCAGATCAGTACGTTGAAGTTCCTTCATCTAATACCATTTACGACAGAAGAGTCTTATTATGATTTGGTATTTATGAAATCACGAACAGAGTTTTGGGAGGTTTCCTAGACAAATGAGTAGAAAAAATGTCTCCGCATCTAAAATAAGGAACTAAAATATAAATCAATCACTCATCATCACCATGTAATGATGAGTGATTGGCACTGAGGAGGTATACTTGGCAACTGGTGTTATTTTAATTATCCCTGTCCTACAGAGCCCAGAGTCTTCATCCAGATGGGAGAGAAATTGATGGCCAGGAAAGATTCAATTAAACATTGTGCTTGGAGGATGGATTTGGCCTTTTGTGGTAGGAAAACAGAGGCAGGTACACATAGTAAATGTCTTTGTAGAGGAACTGCTTGAAAGAAAGCAAGACAAAGTGAGATGTAACAGCTAGAGATGCAGTATACTAAGGATGGACTAGCAAACAATATAGAGTCCATGCTATGGGGGGCTTATATTCTAGTGGGAAACGGAGAGGTAAATATAAATAAATAAATAAAACATATGATATATTTTAAGTGATCCAGCTAAAAGTAGAGGATAAGGCGAATATAGCAAATGCCAGGGTAAGGGTGGGGAATTGTTATTTTTCTGTATGGTTGCCACCATTATGGTGATAAATAAGCAGAGACCTGAAGTAAGGGAAGAGTTTTCTAGACAGAGGAAAGAGTATACAGAGCCCCTAAGGATGGAGTATTCTTAGAGTTTTAGAAGAACATCAACCAGGTTTATGTGATGAGGCAGAGTGATCAAAGGGAAGTGAGTGGGAGATGACTTCAGGGAACTAGAGGAGAGGAAGGGCATTGTAGATCCTGCAGGATTTTGTCCATTACAGGAAGGATTGCGGCTTTTAATATCAGTAAAGTGTGGAGTCATTAGAGAATATTGAGCAGAAAAGTAACATGATCTTACCTAACTATTTAAATGATCATTCTGTCTGCTGTGTTGAGAAGAGTCAATAGAGAACAAAGGTGAAAGCAGTTGAAAAACAGATGAGGTGAGAGATGATTATGGTTAAGATAAGGTTGTTTCAGTAGAAATAATGACAAGAGGTTAAATAACGAATACATTCAGAAGGAAGTGCTGTCAGGTTTTGCTTCTAACTTGGATGTGGGATGAAAAAGACAGTGGAGTAAAACTCCAGTGATTTTGGCCAAAGCAACTGGAAGGATGGAGTTACCACCAAGATGGGAAACATCATGGAAGGCCAGGTGTATGTGAGGTGGAATAGAATAGGAATTCAGTTTCATACAAGTTAAGTTTGAGGTACTTATGATGTGTTTGTTTCAGTTTATTTTTGCACAACAAATGACCCCATAAATTAGTGGCTTAAAACAGTAATAGCATTTATTTTGGGTAAATGTCTGCTATTTTTAGGGTTTATTTGGCTTAGCCCATGTCTGTTCCACTATGTTAACCAGGGTGGCTCAAAGATGGGGAACTGGAATGATCAGAAACATCACTGACTCACCTGTCTGGTAGTTTATACTAGCTGTTTATACTAGTTTCCACTCACCTGTCTATACTAGGTAGTTTATACTAGCTATTTATACTAGTTTATACTCACCTGTCTGGTAGTTTATACTAGCTGTTCAGAAAAGACCTTGCCTGTAATGGCCAGAGCACTTTCAAGTGACCTGTTCATGTAGCCTGGGCTTAGTCACACATGGTGGCTGGGTACAAAGGGCAAATCAAACAGAGAGATAGAGAAAGAAAAATCATCGGCTTTTTTTTTATGACCTAGCCTTGGAAGTTACTCACTGTGAATTAGGCCACATTCTTTTGTGGAAGAAATCACAAATACCTATTCAAGTTTCAACTAAAGAAGAAATAGATACCACCTCTGAATGGGGGTGTGGCGAGGTTCTAGCAGACTGTGTGATATTGGACATACTACTGTTAGTTACAATTGTTTTGTAAAATATAATTAATCACAACATTCAAATAGAGATTATGAATAGGCAGTTAATTGAATGTGTGTCTGAAGTTCAGGGTAGCAGTATTTCCAGAGATATAAAATAGAAATTATTTAACCAAAATAGATTTAAATAAGTAAGATTAAATAAGATTATCTAGAGAACTAGTATGGATAGAAAAGAAAATCAGTCTAAGGACTGAGTCTTGGATCATCACAACATATAGAGATCTGGAAAATGCAGGAAAAACAGCAATGATTGAGCCAAAACAATGAGGAAGGGGGAAAAATAAACAAGAAAGTGTGATATTTTGAAGGCCAAACAAAGAAAGTATTAAGAGCAGGAGTTGTCAGCTGTATAAAATAGTAACCAGTTGAGTAAGATCAGGCTAAAATAGTGACGATTGGGTATTGGAAAGGTAGAAATTATTGCTCACCTTGATAAGAGCTAGTTTAGGGGAGTGGTATGGGTTAACATCCGAAAGAAGTGGTTCAACAGAGAATGGTAGTTGGTAAGTGGGAAACTGAGAATAGGGACATATTTTTGTAGACAAGTTTTGGTGTTTTCCTTTGTTTTTGGATTGTATATTGTGTTCATTTAGATGTTACTTATTGTATTCCTTTTCCTGTTGCAATTGTAATGGATAACCACGTTTGGTGATTTAAACAACAACAGTTTGTTCTCTTACAGTCTTAGAGGTCATGAGTTGGAAATAATTCTCACAGGACTGAATGAAGATATTAGGCAGGGCAAATTCTTTCTGAGGGCACCGTGGGAGAATCTGTTTCTTGTCACTTCCAGTATATGGAAGCTGCCAGCACTCCTTGGCTTGTGGCTCCATTACTCCAATTTTTACTTTCCTCACCATGTTGCCTTCTCTGACTTTCCAGTGTTCTAATAAAGACGTTTGTGTCTAAACCTGGCTCACCACCTGGATAATATAGGATAATCTCCCCATGGCAAAATCCTTAACTTCTGTGTACAGTAACTGTTGCCATACAAGGTAACATTTACAGGTTCTACAGATTAGGAGGTGAACATTTTTTTTTGTGGGGGGACATTATTCAGCTAACCATATCCATCCATTCTAAAATAGATTTATAAATGCAGAATAAAAATGACCTTTCTTCCTTGAAAATTGTTTTTCTTTTTGTAACATAAGATTTTCAAATATCTACCCTTTTCTCTTTTTACTGTTCTCATGGTAGGAATATAAATCACTTCTACAGTCTTCATTTTTTTCTGTATTATGAGAGCAGAATAAAGGTCATTATTACAAGGCTGTTTAAAAGAGAACATGTAGTGGTGTGTGTGTATTTATGACATCTTTGCTTCTATGAAGTCTTAAATACACGACTATACATGTCTATAAAGATAGAGGAAGGCATTCGGTGTGTGCCAAACGCAGAGGCAGCAGCAACACATGTTCTTTTGGACTCAAACATGAACGCTCTGCAGGTGACAGCAGGTGTTAATATGGGGAAAACTGCTTTCCAGAGATGTGCTTCAGGTGGATGTCAACAGCTATGATAGTACAGTGTAATACAGACGTCTTTAGAATCCTTTTGCAGTGTGAAGCCATCTCAATTTCTTAGAGGTCAATGAGAATTGTGGAATGATTTGAAAAACTGTATTGAATTCTACCTCCTGTAAAGTCAATGAAAATTAAATGGTAGAGTAAGGAGGAGTGCCTCATGTTATGATAAGTAGAGCAAGTTTTGCACTCAGTAATATGGCAAGCCATTTTTAGTCCAAATTTGAAGCGTGAATGGAGAAGAGTAAACCCAACCTAAATATAACATAATTTGCTATGCTATCCTGTGATACATATTTAGCACGTACCAGACAATATTCTAAGCATTTTACATATGTCAACAAATTTAATCCTCACAACAACCTTATGAGATGGAGACTATTATTATACGCACTTTGCATATGAGAAGATTGCTACAGGGTGGAGAAATAACTTGTCTAAAGTCACACAGCAAGTGACAAGTGATGCTACAGATAAAACCAAAGCATTCTTAATTTAGAGTCTATTCTTGTATCCACTATACTATATAATTCCCTTGTTTGGTAGTAAATCTATTTGCTTGCTTTTGGGTATTTTTTTCTGATTGATTTGTCCAAATTTCAATGAACAAAAGGGAGTGATTCATTATATGAGTAGGTATCTGCATTTTGATACAAAATTGAAACCACTTTTGACCATGGATCTAAACAAACTTGCATGATATCACATAAAGACAACTATTGATTAAT
The DNA here is from genome assembly GCF_029289425.2 of Pan paniscus. Lineage (NCBI taxonomy): Eukaryota > Metazoa > Chordata > Mammalia > Primates > Hominidae > Pan > Pan paniscus. The sequence continues at coordinate 142,426,750 of NC_073272.2, forward strand.
AATTAAAGTACTTTAATTATTGATTAATCATTAAAATACTTTAATTATTTATTAATCATTAAAATAGTTTAATTATTGATTAATCATTAAAATAGTTTAATTATTGATTAATCATTAAAATTATAAATTATTGATTAATCATTAAAATTATAAATGCACATATTCAGGATTTGGATATTCACAAGGATATGTGCATTTATAATTTTCTATTCTCATACACATCCTCTCATTTTACCTTCAGAATCATCTTTGAGGAAAACAGGACTTTCGTTTTAAAAATCAGTAACTGAACCTCGGAGAAATAAGACATTTGTTCAATGTCGCACAAAAGATGAAACTACCTCTGCAAACTGAACAGACAGTGGTTATGCATCTCATTGTATCAACGAAAGTTCTTTTGAACTATTTTTTAAGCAGCTTTATTTTTCTTTTTGGCATGATAGTGGCAGCTACACCCCGAAACTGGGGTGTGTGTGTGTGTGTGTGTGTGTGTGTGTGTGTGTGTGTGTGTGTGTTGAGGGGAGACGAATGACTAGATGACTATAAATTTCCATACTTGAAGTTCTATGATTTTCTGTTCCCTGGGAATGTGACCTGATTGAACACACGAATAGATAATATGAGCTATATCTTTCCAGAAGCCAAATTAACCTTGGAATTTACTATGGGAAAATATTAATAACAAAGTATCAGTCTGAATAGTCGTCAAAAATAGGACAACAAAATACAGCACAGTCTATAAAGTTTGAGCATTTATGTCAATCAGGGCAATAAATATTAGGCAGTGTAATAAGCCTAAAACCTGTGTCTTAACATAACAAATATTTATCTCCCCCTCAGTATAAATCCAAAGCTGTTCCTAGTGGGCACCACTTCTCCATGTCAGAGTTCTCCACTTCCAATCACAAGGACAGAGGTAAGTGCTGGAGAGCACAGCGTAGAAGATCCTACAGAGAACTGTAGAAGTCAAAAATGAAAGTGGTGTACAGTACTGCCATACATACACGTTGCATTGCCCAAAACTCAGTAACACAGTAACTTCTAGATTTAAGAAATGAAGAGAAGGGAGTTTTGGATAATGCTGTCTTCCTATATTCTCAGGAATAAAAGAAAATCTTGATGAACATGTAGTGTGCACACTGCCACAGAAGCGGCACATCCAGAGTTCTACCAACCTCAAAGCTATCACCACACAGCTCTTCCCATGTGATGGCAAATTCTCATTTTCAGAGTCACACACGGTTGAACAATGGAAGCATGTGCTTATTGTGATGTGCGTAAGTGAAATGACCTCAGCTTCCTCTATCATCTCTTTGGCTTGATGGAAATAATTCAGCTGTATGGCATTTATCACATTTATTGAAATCTTAAAGTCATCACGATTGTTTTAGAACTCTTCAGTTATCGTCATCAGTAGCAGCATTTACATAGCATGTTACAACCCACAAAGAACTTTGCAGACCTGCTGTCATTTGAGTTTCACAATAATCTGAATCACTTGAGCAGGAAGCATTTCCCCATATTATAGAACAAGAAACTGAAGTTCTGAAAGCTTAAGACATTTCCCTTTATTTAAACCAGCTAGAAGATAGCCAAGCTGAAACCAGAACACAAGTCTCAGACACAGGATATCTACTACAGTGCCATTCCTATTATGCTGATTTACCTCTCACACAACGTCTGTAGCAAGATTCCTACATTAGGTCTGCCCAAGAAGGACCTCTGGAGTTAGGTACTGAAAAAGATTTTTAAAATTCTTTTCTTTTTTTAAGTATGGGATTTAGTCACAATCAAAAAGTCTTTCAGTCAATAAGTATTTAGTGAGTCGCCACAACAGGGAATTAACACTGTTACGCAATGCCTTCAGACGGACTTTAGACTTTGTTAAGTGTTTAAAAATTGACTTTCACTGAGTGAAAATCCTTTGTCTTATATTTGAGCAGAATATTGATCTGAGTGAACAACTTTTTGGATAATTTAAATATAGCAGGATTTTATATCATTGGTAAGTCAGGCCAGTTTTTCTATTGGCTGTCAATCTTGAGACAGTGTGACATTAGATATAAAATCAGTTAGTGTGTTGGGAGAAATATCTTCTACTGTCCACACAAAAAATTTCTACCATCATACTAGGCTTAGATATAAAATAATGATTCAGGTCTGTATATTGTGAACAAATAGGTGAAAAACAACTAGAGGTTTCTGAGCTGCCACGTGTTGGCAAACCATTGGAATGGCAGATCTTACTATACACAAGACTCGAAGGCAAAATGTATTTGCCAACTCCCTGCCTCCATATTCAGGACTTGGATATGAGATTACACTCCGTGAGCTAAACTATAAAACTCTAAAATATCCTATGATAGGAGAGATAGGCAGTCTACAGAGACACCTTAAAGAAACAAAATGGGTAATGAATGCAGGCTTCTCAGCTTTCACTGTCCATCAGAATGAAAGTGTATCAGCCATAAACTCAAATAATTATAGCCACATTAATTGAACACCTGCTATGTGCCAGGCATATATGCTAATGCATATGTTCCATGCATAGGTTTAATTAAGTCTGTTTGTGAGACAACTAGAGATTAAGTTATTCTTTTATCAGCCCCATTTTACAGATAAGGCAACCAAGCAACTAAATGAGTTTCCAGAGATCACACAGCTAGTAAATTACGAACTTCAAATCAGGATTCAGAAGCATACGGATCTGCTTTCAGAACTTGAACAGGAGCTCAAGTGATTTCCTCATCAGGATCACCTACGTAAGGCTTAAAGTTGTAAGTGGGTCAGTCCTGCTGCTATATGCACTGAATCTGAATTTTAAGGATGAAATGTAAGCATCTGTACTTGGAAAAATCTTCAAATATTTATACTCTGCCACGAGAAGGAAGAACCACTGCATTAACGTATACCACGTAAAACGAGGAGAGTGACTGTGGTTGAAAGAACACTAACTTGGTCTCCAAAATTCCAGTTTTTTGGTGTAGGCACTCTGCATAATCACCACCCTTTGTGTGTGGGTGGGGCCTGTGGATATGAAGGGATAATCACATAACTTGATTAAGTTATATGGCAAAGGTGATGGGCTAGTCATTCCTATGATGGCTACCTTATATAAGACTCTGTCTTAGCAGATTGGAGGAGAGGACCTTCTGCTGGCCTTGAAAATGTAGGCTGCCATGTGAGAGGGCCTATAAGCAAGTCACATGGTAAGGGACTATGTGAAGTTTCTAGGAGCTAAGAGCAGCTCACTGCTCAGAATCAGTAAGAAAAGGGGAGCTCACTCTTACAACTTCAAGAAACTCAATTTGCCACAATCACATGACCTGTGAAGAGGACCCCAAGTTTTAGAAATGAACACAGCCTAGGTGAGAGCCTGATCAGAAGTACTAGTTAAGACATGCTTAGACTCTTAGCTCATGGAAACTATGAAATCATAAGTGTGTGTTTTGAGGTATTAAGTTTGTATAATGTGTTGTGCAGCAATAGATAACTAATACGGTTATCATAGAATAATTCTCAGCACCCATTTAATCCTAGTCCAGGAGACAGGCTGCCCTGGTCCAGGAAGGCTACCAATGTTAGATATATTTATATTGTAGTGGCAGGCTCATATCTGATGTAGCTATTTAGCTTCTCCCCTCATTCTGATGCCATACTCACCAAGAAACCTTGTGAATTTGATTTAACTTCTCCCACAGGTGCTCCTTAAATATGTGTTAACTAAAAGAAAGAAGAGCTTTAGTCCCTTGAGTCTGTCATATACCATGATAAAGAAATCAATTGGCATTCTGGTTTAGACCACATTCTCTGTGACTTTGATTAGTGTGAGTCTGCCCATGATAGATCAATGAGTTTGGGTGCTAGGAAAGCAGTCTCTGAAGCAGTTTGCCTTGTAAAAAGCCCTGTGCATCACTGCTCCTTCATTGAATAAAGATGTGTCAAGTGCTTACTACGTAGCAAACACTATTGGCTCACATTATGGATACTTTCATTGAAACCTCATCATTAACAAGCTATTCATTTGACAAAGTCAGTGAATCAACTAAACGTAAAAGAAATACCAAGTGGGGTGGTATATGGAGGCAGAGCGATGAACAAAAAAATGCCTTGTATAGAAATCAATGTAATGTATTACTCAAAATATAAAGCATCTGTCTTGTTCTTTTTATGACAAACATGTTTGCAGCCTGGCATTAACAAGTTTGACATTCACTCTCTTTTATCTGGTATTTCCTTGATGGTAAAATCATATCAGTGAACATTCTGCACCAGAATTCTGACTCCATTTGTTTTAATAGTGTGTGTAATAGAGGAAATCTGGTGCCATTGTCCTCTATTTGTCCTCTACTGCAATCTTACCTGGCAAGCTGCGGGAATCAGTACAATAGTTAATTTCTAGATAAGCATATCTTCAGAAGCCATACAAAAATCAGGTGCAGGTTTGGACTGTAAGATTGAATTTTCTAAACATAATAGCTTAGTTGTAGCAGGGAGAGAGTAGATATTTCTCCTCTGATGCATTTCTATCCACTGATAGTGGATATGGGCAGTTAAAGGGATGGAGCCTATTATTACTATCCTTCTTTCTGCAAGCACAGTTTTACACAGATTCATGCCTTTGCCTGCCTATCTCTTGGGCTCAGTTACCAGGGTATTTATGAAATGTCCTCAAAGGAAAAGAAAGGTCATTGAGTAAGACTGAACTGAGGCTGCATTTTCTCAAGTACCACTTGACATCAAGTACAAATATGAAATAAAGTACTGTGCTGTTTACTATGAAAATGCAGTTGCTGTTCTTTGCAATTTTTAATTCAAATATTTAGGCAACACTTGACCTGGATCAATTCCCTGGTTACATGATGAATAGACTGTGGTGAACTAAAGTTAACACAGTTTCTGTCCTAATGACAGCAACAGCCTAGTTGAAGAGACTGATACGTAACAAATCAATTACCTAAAAACAGATGATATATTCTTGGACAAGGATATAATAACAAGAATAGAAAAATAGTAATCCCTTTACACTGTGTGTTGCTTTTCAGGTTTATCTTAACATCTCTGAGACAAGTGTTATTAACACCCATATTACCCATGAAGAAACTGAGATGAGGTTTGGAAAGATTAACTGACATGTTGAATATGACTTGCAATTCAAACCAGATCTATAAATTTCAAATTCAAAGCAGCTTCATCAATTCTCAAAGCAGGGGTTTTCTATAGAGAAAACGAATTCTCTCAAAATTGCAAATGCCCATCAATGACAGACTGGATAAAGAAAATGTGGCACATATACACCATGGAATACTATGTAGCCATAAAAAAGGATGAGTTCATGTCCTTTGCAGGGACATGGATGAAGCTAGAAACCATCATTCTCAGCAAACTAACACAAGAACAGAAAACCAAACACCGCATGTTCTCACTCATAAGTGGAATTGAACAATGAGAACACATGGACACAGGGAGGGGAACATCACACACCTGGGCCTGTCGGGGTTGGGGGTATAGGGGAGGGATAGCATTAGGAGAAATACTTAATGGAGATGATGGGTTGATGGGTGCAGCAAACCACTATGTCATGTATATATCTATGTAACAAACTTGCACGTTCTGCACATGTACCCCAGAACTTAAAGTATAATAAAAAAAAGAAAAGAAAATGAATTATCAGGTGGATGTGATCTCATGTGAATAGATATAATGAGTGGGGGCAAATTAATGATACAAAAGAGGGCAAGGTGAAGAGCTGATAATTACAGGATTCCGTGGTTGAAGTGAAGCAGAAGATAGGATGATAAGGAGAGAACCAAGGTGTAGAGCTGAGCTAGCAGCATAACTAGTAACAAAATGACCATAGTAAAAGCTAACATACTCCCTTGCTTTCATTGTATATCCTTATATACAACGAAAAGGCCTCATTCCTCTAGTCACATAAACAGGAGAAACGCATATGACTAAGTAGAGATAAGGATGATGAAGTCTGGAGAGTAATGAGTGCTTCTCATCCTGCTTCTTCCGGCGAAGGGATGGAATTTACAAAACCTAAAGGTTTCACATCTTCCCTCAATTAGCGCTATCATCTCTATACCATGAATGATACTATAAGGCTTACATCAATGCCCAACAGAGTCAAAGAATCAGGTTTGTGCCATATCTGCTAGCATACTTAGTGCATTCACTGTGAGAACCAGTCAAGGGGAAAGGAGTGGGGACAGGGACTCTCTGTTTTCATTTTCCATATCCTTATTTCTTCGTATGGTGGGGATGGAGGGTGAAAGCAGGATAGAGACTGTCTCAGGTTATACAATTCATCTACTCACAATGGATTTGCGAGTAATGCAAAGCTTCTGTTTGCTCTCAATAGAGGAACAAGCACATCCTACTGATGGAATCCCCATAAAACCTATCTTATGTATTGGGGTGATGGCAGGGAAACAGAGGAATATATAATTAGTCTTTGTTTGTACTTAACCACCTATATTATTCAGGGTTCTCTAGAGGGACAGAACTAATAGGATAGATATATATATGAAAGTGAGTTTATTAAGGAGTATTGACTCACACGATTACAAGGTGAGGTCCTACAAGAGGCTGTCTGCAAGCTGAAGAGCAAAGAAGCCATTCTGAGTCCCCAAACTTCAAAAGCAGTCTTCAGTCTGTGGCCGAAGGTCTGAGAGCCCCTGGCAAATCACTCATATAAGTCCAAGAGTCCAAAAGCTGAAGAACTTGGAGTCTAATGTTTGAGGGTAGGAAGCATCTAGCATGGGAGAAAGATGAAGTCTGGAAGACTCAGCAAGTCAAGTCCTTCCAACTTCTTCTGCCTGCTTTATTCTAGCTACACTGATGGCAGATAATTACACGATGCCCACCTATATGGAGGGTGGGTCTGCCTCTCCCAGTCCACTAACTCAACGTTAATCACCTTTGGCAATGTCCTTACCGACACACTCAGGAAAAATATGTTGCATCCTTCAATCCAATCATGTTGACACTCAATATTAACCATCCCACCACCTATGAAGAGAGGAGCAGAATCCTCAGATTATTCACAGGAACTCTTGAAATTAGTAGCATTGGAAAGAAATGGCAATAATTTGATGAAGGAGCTGGAAATTTGCTGGTAGCTTCTCACACTGGACATTGCTTTGTGGATTCTCACGCTCCTTAAAGTTATGGGCAAAGCATGGGCTGCACTGGTTTTGCATCTACCCTTAAGAAAAACAGCAAAAAAAGGCTGGGAAAAATTAAATATAAGAAGAAAGGTAAAATATTACAGTTTCATTTATAATGACTGTGCCACCTATGTCACAGGCAAGAGAGGTAAGGAATAGTGGGAAGGTTTTAATAGAGAAAAGATAGCATACTCAAATTGAGACAATCATTCCAAAGGGCCACTTTACCAAAGAGTAGGCATATGGAAACATTGAGGGAGGACACATCAGTGAAGAGAGGGAGCAATTTCCAAAGCTGGAAAATAGAAAGTCTTGTATTATTATCTCGGAGGGGCAAAGTGACCTTTGGTTTTGAATACGGCTAATTCAAGATGATGTTCAGTAAGGGGATGTCCAGGGAAATTAACAACCCTACCTAACTCTTCTCCTTCAACTCTCTTACTCCTCAGGCCCCAACAGCTTAACCCATCAGAGAGACTGGTAGAGAAACACTGCATTTAATAATGCTCTCTTTCTTCCTGGAAGGCCTTAAGGGTAGCAGCTATGCAATGTTACAGATCTTCGACACCAAGAACTAAGTCTTAGGTATCATAAAGACATAATTATCATTATATAGCAAAATATTTAAACGTTTCTGCTACTTACTAGTTCTGTGACCTTGGGTAAATTCCTTAACCTCTTTGAAACTGAGTTTCTTCACTAATAATAATAATAATAATAATAATAATATTTTTATGAAATTGTAAAGGTTAAACAAAAATGATCACAAAGCTTAGCATGTAGTAAATATTTTGTAACTAGTAACTCTTATTATAAAAGAACAAATGAACTAATGAAAAATCAGAAAAATACCTTTTTATAAGGTCTTCCTAGCAGTAAGATTTTTGAATATTTTTTACAAATAGTATTTCTTGGCCTAAGGGACCTCTTAGGAATAAACTATTTTGCCCATTAAAACATGGATTTTGGGCCGGGCGCGGTGGCTCACGCCTGTAATCCCAGCACTTTGGGAAGCCGAGGCGGGCGGATCACGAGGTCAGGAGATCGAGACCATCCTGGCTAACACGGTGAAACCACATCTCTACTAAAAATACAAAAAATTAGCCGGGTGTGGTGGCGGGCGCCTGCAAGTCCCAGCTACTCGGGAGGCTGAGGCAGGAGAATGGCGTGAACCCGGGAGGCGGAGCTTGCAGTGAGCCCAGATAGCGCCACTGCAGTCCGGCTTGGGCAAAAGAGCGAGACTCCGTCTCAAAAACAACAACAACAATAACAAAAAACATGGATTTTGTCTTAAGTAGGACTAACCTGTTAGTAGAGCATGCTATTTTGAGACTATTAAAGCGCACAGGCAAAAAAAGATGGAAGGTTTCACAGATTATTGAGGCTTGGGATACATTATTTTAAAAATTTCTACAACCCAACAGTTTCATTTTTGCACTTCTGAGTTTTTAACAAATTGGATTCACTGTTCAAAAGGACACCACTGACAGTCATTTAGAATGCCAAGGGCCACCAATAACCTGGGATCTTCATATTAGCTTGCAAAGTGTCTCCAAATGTTTCTTTCTTAACAAATCTAATGATTAAAGTAAAGTTTAGGTTAGATGACTGTTCAGTCCCAGGATGACCTGCAGAAATTGTCGGTTAGACCCAAATCTTGCTCTAGATGTGCAGCGTTTGGCCCTTTAATCATTTATCTGTCTCTAATTACCACCAACTCACATCAAGGAGCAATTGCTCCTTACAGTCTAGCGTGATTGACTGAAATCAAACTCTAATTTGAATGTGATTATGCCAATGAATTTTAAACTTTCAATTGGTAATAAATCACAGTGATGCTAGTAGTGTTGTTTTTGGTATCTCAATTTTCAGCTCCTGACTCCCTGGGCACGATTAAGGTAGGCACTTTCAATGAGATCTATGACCTACCATATTTTTGATAATGAAAATCAGCAATCTGCTTCAACTTTTCTCCTGGCTTCTCAGCATGTCATTGGCCAGACTACCAAGGCACAGGCTGGCGTAATTCAGCCCATCCTAGAATCAACGTACTCCCTCCTTACAGAGACGTTTACAAAATGGTACATGCTGATCAGGGCTATATTGTTAGAAATAATGATGCTCTGCAACTCTAAGGTCAAGTTCAAATCCTGGCTCTATCTGGAGGCGCCTAGACTTTCTGTTGAAGTAAAGGACACAATTCCTTTACTTTAAAACACCTCCTCAGGACGCATAAACTTAAGACAGAACAAAACTCCTGGTGGAAGCTCATGTATTTTAATTTTATATTACACTCCACCACCTGTGTCCAACAGGAAACCAATATTTTATTATACATACTATAATATCTAGCCCAAGGCAGCCTGAGAAAAATTTTATTTGAGCCCAATTCTTGAATGGATCAAGTATGACTCACTAGGGTACAGCAACAATGACAATTTGGCATTCTGCTTGTTTATTCTTTTAATTTAGAGAAGTGTGTGGTGGTATATATTTTTCTAATCCACCAATTTCCACTTTTATACCCCAGTTAGGCAAAGTTGTAGCTGGTTCTACAGTTATGGCATGATACTCTTCTCCCTCCATGTTTAAAAAAGTACAGTCCATGGCTTCTGATAGCTGTAGATACCAGGAGACATGTAGTATTATAAAAATCCAAGCCAAGATAAAGTGTCTGATTGGGAAATCTAATGCTTCCTTCAGCCACCATCTAACCCACAGTGATTGTAAACCAAGACTTGGAATAATATTTTCTTAGCTATTACCACACTGTTAGACTTCTTATCTTGAAAGACAAGCAGAATTTAATTGAGGCCCATAGAGCTATGCATACTTCAGGTAAAGCAGCTAAGGCTTATACTCTAACTCACATTCGTAAAATCACTACGAAACAGATATACCTGTCTTACAATTCCCCATTGCCTATGAGAAAGAAACCACTATTAGCACTTGATATTCACCTCAGAATAAAAGACCATCAGAACTAAACCAGCCACGCCCTACATCCCTAATTAGGTTCTTTAAGGAGCCTATTTTGCCCCGGGCATTCTTCATCCTCTAGCTGTTCCTCCACATAAAACTCTTTACATTCACAAATCTACCTTCTTCTCACATCCTTTTGCAACTACCAAGGACTCACTTTCTCCATTTTATCATTTAGATTTTGTCTCTAATGTCAGCTAATCAACAATTTGACCTATTCATTCATTGCAATGTCATACAGAATGCCAGTTGGCTGTTTTGTATAATTTGAGAGGTTAATTATAAAAATAATTGTTGAAATACGAAAGATCTAGAACAACCAAGGAAACTGGAAAATAAACAAGTTGAAGAACTCACATTATCTAATTTCACAACCTACTGTAAAAACTAAGGTAATGCAAATGTATTATCAGCATACAGATAGACAATTAATCTATCAAGGGAATGGACAAGAGGTTTCAGATCTAGAACTAAACATATATGGTCGATTGATTTTCAATAAAGTGGCTAAGATAACTAAATGGGAATTTTTTTCAGAAAAAGTAGCTGGAAAAATTGGATATCTGTATGCATATACAGGTAGGGTTGTGTGTGTGTGTGTGTGTGTGTGTAGGGAGAGAGAGAGACAGATGGATAGATGCCTATATATGTGTGCATATGTATATACATATATACATATACCCTATCTATGTATGTATATCTTAAGTCAACTACAAAATTAAATTAAAATGTATAATTGATTTAAATATAAGAATTAGAACTGGCCGGGCATGGTGGCTCACGCCTGTAATCCCAGCACTTTGGGAGGCTGAGGCGAGTGGATCATGAGGTCAGGAGATCGAGACCATCCTGGCTAACATGGTGAAACCCTGTCTCTACTAAAAATACAAAAAAAAAATCAGCCGGGCGTTTTGGTGGGCACCTGTAGTCCCAGCTACTCAGGAGGCTGAGGCAGGAGAATTGCTTGAATCTAGGAGGCGGAGCTTGCAGTGAGCCAAGATCGCGCCACTGCACTGGAGCCTGGGCGACAGAGTGAGACTCCGTCTTGAAAAAAAAAAAAAAAAAAAGAATTAAAACTATAAAGCTTTTAAGAAAAATATAAGAATAATCTTTGTGATCTTGATTAAGATAAATAGTCTTTAGGAAGGTTATAAAAAGTAAGAAAAAAAGAAAAAAAAACTTTAAAAATGATATATTGGGCTTCATCCGAATTAAAAAACTTTTTATTCAAAAGAAACTGGTAAAAAACTAACAGGCAAACCACAGGCTAGAAACAAGCCAAATGTTTACCACTTAGTGAATACATAAACCAGTTTTGTATTCTATACCATGTAGTAGAATTCAGAAATGAGAAAAAAAAGAATTACTAATATATGCAGCCATATGAACGCATCTTGAAAACAATATAATAAATGAAAGAAGCCAGACACAAAACTCTACCCGCTGTACAACTTAATTTATGTAAAATTGTAGAAAAAAACAAACCTGTAGTTAGAGAAGGCAGATCAATGGTTATCAGGGCAAAAAAAAAATAAAAATAGGAGAAGAATACTACAAAAAGTCAGAAAGAATCTTTGGAGAAAAATGGAAATATAATATATATCTTTATTTTGATGGTAGTCACATGAGTGTATGCATTTTTCAAGACTCAGAATTGTACACATGAATTTGGCAGATCCATTTTATGAAAATTATATCTCAATAAAATTGATTAAAATATAATTGATAAAAAGATATATGTATATATATACTTGATATGTATATGTATTTACATGTGTCTATATATTTGATTTTCAATAAAGATAAAATTAGCTCTGTAGCCTGTTTCGTGTGTACCAGTGGGTATACTAACTGCTAATAATTAAGCTACACAATAAATATGAGTGGAATTAATAAAGGAAAATGCCATAAATTATAATTAAAAACCAATATAAATAAAATATAACAAAATTTTCAATTAGAAGTACATATGTATGGAAGAACATGGAAGCTTGTATGAGTGTATTTGTTAATTGATTGATTTTTCAGTATACCTGAGCCAGCTACTTTGAGAATTGTTGTTGATGCCTTAAGGCCATGCTATGTACTGGAAGCTCATGTTTGCAAAATGTATGATTAAAAAATCAGTTAATTCAAATTTCTATTTTACATGAAATTGACTAGGGATAAGCAACAGCAAGAGAGGGTCAATCAACAGTGGTCAGAGATTGGGATACAGAGAAAATTCAAAACCATAGAAGACTCTTGCAATAAATATGTTTAAATATCAGGGATAAATACAGAGGAACTAGGGATAAAGTTTTAAAAACCTTTAAAGAAGCACCTACACATGTGTAGAGCGTTATTTTACTTCACTTCAGCAACCTCTAACTAACCAATTATATTAATGATAATCATGAATCAAGGATCTCAGCAGTGCTTACCTGTCTCATAATGAAGGATGTCTGCTTATTCTTCATCCCCAAAGAGGTCTGCAGCTCAGAAGGGCTGAGGCATATAGAAAACTGAAGCCAGCTTGCCTTGATGACTCTGAGGAATATGCCAGGCTAAGAGATAAAAATGATCAAAGAAATACATGATTATTCTAATTCATATTAGCATGAGAAAGAAAGTAAATTAATTCATATATTGTGAATGAAAGAATGTTATTGACCATGATTAGTCTGCAAACAGTATCTCATGCTGTTTATTCATTAATGGCTCTTTTAGCACTTTTTTCTGCCACATGTAGTAAGCACTTCATGTAAAAGAGTGTGCCTCTGAGTATTCATAACACACATTCGTGAACCATCTAGCCAGATTCACATTGTACACTTTTCCAAGTTGAAGTCTCCAGCAGCCAATTTCACAATTCTTTCTCCTATAAAATTCTTACTTTATTCCTACACTGTGGTATGAAGTATCATTTTCTTAATCTTGATTTTGGCTTATCTCTCATATGCTCTATACTGGCACCTCAGTGCTGCAACCTTGGGGAAACCGTGGGCTTGGTTATATGCAAACTATTTCTGGCCTAGGAATAGAATTAGGACAACTATCATCAGGTCTTTGTGGCTCAATCTAGCTCCAACAATGGAAATGAATTATCATGGTAAGGAAACCTTGTTTTTGTTGCTTAAAATGTATTAGACCAGTCTAAGAAATAATAACTGCTTGGCAATCTGAAAAGTGTTTTCATCTAGTAAGCAGCAGAGGGGTTTAGTATTGTTAACACTTTGTTAAAAGGAAAAAAAAAGCATGGTATTACAGCCAAAAGAGGATTTGAACCTTTTATCTCATTTGAGAAGTAGGTAAAGCTTTATGGAACTATCACCTTGAATAAGCACACCATAATCATAAAGCACATTTACTTAATTGTATTTTTGTTTTCATCGAACCCTTACAACTATCATAATTAGTATATTTAGCTAGTTCTTCTCCTCCCTCTGGGAAAGAAGTTGCATAAGCCTCGTGGCTTTTCTGATAATTCTTACGTAATAAAATGTTATAAGGTCCTCTGGGAACACTTTAAAATATCCAGTCCCATGAAATAAATAAAACTCCAAATTTAATATAAACTTAAAGCTCCATCTCTTTCCTGAAGTCATTGAAAGGGGTATACTGTGGTTTGAATATGTTCCCCAAAAACACATGTTGAAAACTTAATCCCCAATGCAATCATGTTGGAAGGTGGAGCCTAATGGAAGATGTTTAGGTCATGAGGGTGGAACCTCCATGAATAGATTAATGCAGATTCTAAGAGGGCTTGAGACAGTGAGCTAGATCTTTTGCTCTCTCACACACATCCTCTTGCCACGTGATGCCTATCACCATGTTATGGTGCATCAAGAAGGACCTTACCAGATATGGTCCTGTGACCTTGGGCTTTCCAGCCTCCAGAACCATGAGCCAAATACGCTTCTTTTGTTTTTAAAGTATCCAGTGTGTGGTATTCTGTTATTGCAACACAAAACAAATTAAGACAGGGTGTGTTCCTTTCCCACCTTGTGTTTCTATTCCTCTTCTCCTAGTTTTTAAACTAAGGTTTATATCCTCAGAATTGGAGCAAGGAGAGGAAGGGGAAATAATGGAGTAGGGATGTGTCTGCATGACTAATACTATCCTGGTTATCTAATTCTACCATTCTCTGAGTGTGAGGCTGCCTTTCTGGCAGTGTGATTCCAGGGGTTCTTCCGGCATCTCGCATTACTGTAGATACTCATCTGAAGTTTCCTTGATGAGAGCTGTACCCATCAGGGTCCCATCAGTTTACAGATGGTACGTTCAAATCTAGATAATTTGAATAAGGTTTACTTTAAAATGGATTATTTACAAAATTGTGAATGGAGAATAGGCAAATGGTAAAGAAGAGTAAGGTGACCTCGGGATAGTGACAGTGAGTGTTGCTACCTCTACGCCTAAAAAGATGAGAAAAGGGAGTGGTCACCAGTAACCAGAAGGAAACCGTCATGAACAGAAGGCCAAAATGCGGGAAAAAAAAAGAAATTGATCAAAGGTGATAATAAGATGAGGTGCCTCAGATAAAAGTAAGCAAGAAACCAATATTCTAATATAATTTTCTACTTTCTTTATATCTTCTGCTGTGGATTCGCTTTGTAAAACTCATCTGGAAGCCAGAGAGCAAGGGAGCCCTATTATGTAGTGCATCAAGGTCAGCCTTCTAGGGCAAGGAATAGATGTAGATAAGTGGAGAAAGGAGGTCTTAGAGTGGGGCAAGATGGCAAAACAGAAGGCTCAACCATCACCCCTGTAAGGACACCAATGTAACAAATATCTACATAAAAAAAAGGACCTTTATAAGAGCCCCAAATCAAGAGAACACTCACAGTACCTGGTTTTAACTTCATAACACTGAAAAAGGCATTGAAGAGATAGGAAAAAAATAGCTTTGACTTACAAATGCCACCACCTCCCAACACCCTGGCAGGGTCAGCGTGGTGCATAGAGCATTTCTGTGCAATGGGGAGAGAGAGAGCACAGCAACTGTGAGGCATTGAACTCATTACTGCCCTATTGTAGCAGAACAAAATCCAGACCAAACTCAGGTAACACCCAACCACGGAGGGAAAAATTAAATCAGCCTTAGCCAGAGAAGAATTGCTGATCCCAGCAGTTGAAAATTGAGCTCCTGTAAGCCCTGCAACCATGGGCTAAAGGGCTCTGTGTCTCTAAGTAAACACTAAAGGCAGTCTAGGCCATAACAACTACAAATCTTAGTCGAGTCCTAGTGCTGAAATAGGCTCAGAGACTGTGTGGGGCACCTGACCTACTGAGACACTAGCTGGAGTAGCTAAGGGAGTGCTGGGATCTCCTCCTACCTAATACCAGGCTTCACGCCTCATAGCTCCAAAATATATTCCTTCCTTCTGCATAAAGGGAGGAGAAAAAAGAGTGGGGAGAACTTTGTCTTGCATTTTGGATACCAGTTCAGTCACAGCTGAATGGGACAACAGAGTCATGAGGCCTTCTATCCAGGACTTAGCTCCCAGATGACATTTCTGGACACACTCTGGGCCAGAGAGGAACCCACTATCATGAAGGGAAGGACCCAGTCCTGGCAGGATTCATCACCTGCTAACTGAATAGCCCTTGGGCCTTGAATAACCAGCAGTGATACCCATGTAATACCCAGGTACTAAATAGAGGGATTTGGGTAAGACTCTGAGACTTGCTGGATTTAGGTAAGATTCAGCATATTTCCAGCGGTGGTGACTATGGGGTAAAAATCCTTCTGCGTGAGAAAAGCAGAAGGAAAAGTAAAGGGTACTTTTCTTGTACGTTGGGTAGCAGCATGGCCACAGGCAGGTAGAGCATCAAGGAGGCTCTTAGGATCACTGATTTTAGGACTTGGCTCTTGGATGGCATTTCTAGACCTGCCCTGCAACTGAGAGGAGCCCAGTGCTCTGAAGAATGAGTCCCAGCCTAGGCTACATTCACCCCAAGCTGACTTAAAAACTCAGGCCTTCAGGGAATAGTGGTGATAGTCTGACTGTAATCCCCATGGGCCTGTGGTCGTGGTGGCCATGGGATGAGTCTCCTCTGTCTCTGGAAAGGAGAAAGAAGAGTGTGAAGGAGTGAATCTTGTGGGTTAGGTGCCAGCTCAGCTGTAGTACAATAGAGCACCAGGTAGGCTTCTAAGGTTTTTTGTCTCTAGTTTCTGACTCCCAGGTGACAGCTCCGGACCTGCTTGAGACCTGGGGGAACTTGATGGTCTGAAGCAAAGGACACCTTTGCCACCTCCTGATTGTAAAGCCACAGAGCCTTGAGCAAACAAAGGCAGTAACCAAGGAGTGGTTACAGCAGAAGGGCCTGTGTGAGACCAAGTGCTGTGCTGGTTTTAGGTCTGACCAAGCATAGTCCTAGTGAAGGTGGCCATAGGGGTGCTGTGTCACTTCACCACCAGCTCCATGTGGCTCAAAATCAAGAGAGAGACTCCATTTGTTTGGGAGAAGGTAAGGGAAGAGAACAACAGTTTCTGCCTGGTAATCTAGAGAATGTTTTCCGATCTTGCCCAAGACCATCAAGGTGGCACCTCTACCAGTCTGCAAGAACCACAGTGCTATTGGGCTTGGGGTACTCCCTGAAACAGAAATTGCTTAGATTGCAATACCTACGTCCTATCTAATATCTGGAAAGCCTTCCAAAGAAGGAAGGGTACTAGCAAGCCCATATTGAAAAGTCTAAAATAAATACCTAACTCTTCAATGCCCAGATACAGAAGAACATCTAAAAGTATCAAGAAAAACATGACCTCACCAAACGAACTACATAAACCACCAGTGACCAGCCCTAGAGAAGAAGAGATATGTGAATTTTCAGACAGAGAAGTCAAAATAGCAGTTTCGAAGAAACTAAAACATATTAAAAATAACATGGAGAAGGAATTAAGTATTCTATCAGACAAATTAAACACAGAGATTAAAATCATTAAAACAAATCAAGCAGAAATTCTGGAGTTGAAAAATGCAGTTGGTATAGTATATAATGCATCAGAGTGTTTTAATAGCAGAATTGTTCAAGCAAAATAAAGAATTAGTGAGCTTGAAGAGAGGCTATTTAAAAATACACAGCCAGAAGAGAAAAAGTAAAAATAAATAAAACAATGAAGCATGCCAACAAAATCCAGAAAATAGCCTCAAAAGGGCATACCTAAGAGTAATTGGCCTTCAAGAGAAGATAAAGAGATAATGTGTAGAAATATTATTCCAGGGGATAATATCAGAGAACTTCCCAAGCCTAGAAAAATGTATCAATATTCAAGTACGAGAAAGTATAACCCAAATAAGAATACCTCAAGGCATTTAATAATCAAATTTCCAAAGGTCAAGAATAAAGAAAGAATCCTAAAATCAGCAAGAGAAAAGAAACAAATAACATACAATGGAACTTCAATATGTCTGGCAGCGGACTTTTCAGTGGAAACCTAACAGGCCAGAAAAGAGTGACGTTAAATATTTAGAGTGCTGAGGAAAAAATGTTTTACCTTAGATTCGTATATGTGATGAAAATATTCTTCAAACAACAAGGACAAATGAAAATTTACTCAGACCAACAAAAGCTGAGAGAGTTCATCAAAATATAACCTGTCCTAAAAGAAATGCTAAAGAAGTGCTTCAATCAGAAAGAAAAGAATGTTAATGAGCAAGAAGAAATCATCTGAAGGTACAAAACTCACTAGTAATAGTTTGTACACAGAAAAACACAGAATATTACAACATTGTGTCATGTGTAAACTACTCTTCAGTAGAAAGACTAAATGAAGAACCAATCAAAAATAATGATTACAATTTCTCAAGACATACCCTGTACAGTAAGATACAGATAGAAACAACAAGAAGTTAAAAAGCAGGAGACAGGCCAGGCACGGAGGCTCACACCTGTAATCCCAGCACTTTGGGAGGCTGAGGCGGATGGATCACCTGAGGTCGGGAGTTCAAGACCAGCCTGACCAACATGGAGAAACTCCCTCTGTACTAAAAACACAAAATTAGCTGGGCATGATGGTGCATGCCTGTAATTCCAGCTACTCAGGAGGTTGAGGGAGGAGTCACTTGAACCCCGGAGGCAGAGGTTGCAGTGAGCTGAGGTTGCGCCATTGCACTCCAGCCTGGGCAATAAGAGCAAAACTCTGGGAAAAAAAAAAAAAAAAAAGCAGGGGACAAAGTTAAAGCATGATGTTTTTTATTAGTTTTCTTTTTGTTTCTTTGTTCACTTATGCAAACAGTGTAAAGTGGTTATCAGCCTAAAATAGTGGGTTATAAGATAATATTTGCCAACCTCATGGTAACTTAAAACCAAAAAACATACAACAACTTCACAAAAAAAAAATGTAAGAGATTGAATTATATCACCAGAGAAAATCTCCTTCACCAAAAGGAAGACAGGAAGAAAACAAAGAAGAGAATACCACAAAACAAACAAACAAAAATAATAAAATGGAAGGAGTAAGTCCTTACTTACAAATAATAACATTGAATGTAAATGGACTAAACTCTCCAATCAAGAGACATGGAGGGGCTGAAAAGATAGAAAAATAAAGCTCAGTGATGCTTTGCCTACTAGAAACACACTTATCTTACAAAGAGACACATAGATTGAAAATGAAGGAACAGAAAAAGATGTTTCATACCAATGGAAACCAAAAAAGAGCAAAAGTAGCTGTATTTATATCAGACAAAATAGATGTCAAGACAAAACCAATAAGAAAATATAATGAAGATAAAAGGGTCAATTCGACAGAAAGATACAACAGTTTTAAATATACTTAGATCCAACACTGGAACACCTAGACATACGAAGCAAATATTATTCGAGCTAAGGAGAGAGATAGGCCCCAAACAAATAATAGCTGGAGCTCGTAATACTTTCAGGATTAGATAAACCTTCCAGACAAAAAAATCAACAAAGAAGCATTGGACTTAATCTGCATTACAGACCAAATGGTTCTAATAGATATTTACAGGCCATTTCATCCAATGGCTACAGAATACACATTCTTCTCCACAGGCATAATTCTCAAGGATAGAAGATGCGGTAGTGACATGGTTTGGCTTTCTGTCCCCACCCAACTCTCATTTTGAATTGTAATTCCATAATTTTCATGTGTTGTGGCTGGCACCCAGTGGGAGGTAATTGAGTCACTGGGGTGGTTTTCCCCTCTGCTGTTCTTGTGATAGTGAGTGAGTTCTCATGAAATCTGATGATTTTATAAGGGGCTTCCCCCTTTGCTTGGCACTCATTCTCTCTCCTGCTACCATGTGAAGAGGGGATTTCCAGCATGACTGTAAGTTTCCTGAAGCCTCTCCAGCCATGTGGAAATGTGAGTCAATTAAACCTCTTTCCTTTATAAATTACCCAGTCTTGGGTATGTCATTATAGCAGTGTGAGAATGAACTAATACAGATAGGTCACAAAATAAGTCTTAAAATATTAAAAAATAATAAAATAATACCAAGTATCTTCTCTGACCACAATAGAATAAAACTAGAAATCAAAAACAGAATAAGTTTTGGAAAGTATAAAAATACATAGAAATTAAACAATATGCTACTGAGTGACCAGTGAGTCTATGAAGAAATTAAGAAGGAAATTGAAAAATGTCCTAAAAACAAATGATAACAGAAACATAACAACACCTATGGGATACAGCAAAAGGAGTTCTCATATGGTATGGATCTGTGTCCCCACCCAAATCTCATGTTGAAATGCAATCCCCAATGCTGGAGGTGGAGCTTGGTGAAAGGTGATTGGCTCATAGGGGTGGTTTCTAATGGCTTAGCACCATTGCCCTAGTGCTGTTCTAGTAATAGAGTTCTCACAAGATCTGGTTTTTTTAAAATGTATAGCACCTTCACCATCTGTCTCTCTTTCTCCTGCTCTGGCCATGTGAGATGTCTCTATCCCCTTTTGCCTTCCACCATGATTTTAAGTTTCCTGAGGCCTCCCCAGAAGCTGAGCAAAAGCAGAAGTCATCATACTTCCTATACAGCCTGCAGAACCGTGAGTCAATTAAACCTCTTTTCTTTATGTATTACCTAGTCTCAGATATTTTGTTAGCGTTGCGTGAGAACAGACTACTACAAGTACTAAGAGGGAAGTTTATAACTATAAGTGCCTAATCAAAAAAGAAAACAAACTTCAAATAAACAACCTAATGATGCATCTTAAAGAGCTGGATAAACAAGAGTAAACTGAACCCAAAGTCAGTAGAGGAAAAGAAATAATAGATAAAGTAGAAGCAATAGAGGAGAAATAAAGGAAATTGAAAAAAGAAAACAATATAGTTGTTTCCAATGAAAAATGTAATTGGTTTTATGAAAAATTAAACAAAATTGACAAGCATTTAGCCTGCTTGACTAAGAAAAGGAGAGAAGAACCAAATAAGTAAAATCAGAGATAAAAAAGGTGACAGAACAAGTGATACCACAAAAATTCAAAAGATCATTAATGGCTAATATAAAATACTGTATAGCAATAAATTGGAAAATCTACAAGAAATGGACAAATACTTAGGCAAATACAAACTGTTAGGATTAAATCATGAAGAAGCCCAAAAGCTGAACATACTAGTAATGAGTAATGAGATCAAAGCTGTAGTAAAATTCTCCCAGTACATAAAAGCCTGAGACCAGACAAGTTCACCACTGAATTCTACTAAACATTGAAAGAAGAATTAATATCAATCCTACTTGAAATTTTGTGAGTAATAAAAAGGAGGGAATACTTCCAAACTCATTCTATGAGTCCAGCATTACCCTGATATCAAACCAGGCAAAGACACATTAAAAAAAAAAAAACCTATAGACCAGTATCTTGAATGAATATTGATGCAAAAATTCTCAGCAATATACTAGCAAACTAAGTTCAAAAATACATTAAAATGATCGTTCATTAAGTGGGACTTATCCCTGGGACGCAAGGATGGTTCAACATATGCAAATTATCAATGTTATACATCCTATCAACAGATTGAAGACAATAACCATATGGTCATCTTAATTGATGCTGAAAATACATTTGATGAAATTTAATATCTTTCATGATAAAAATCCTGAAGAAAATATTCCTGAACAGAATAAAAGCCATATATGACAGACCCACAGATAGTATTACACTGAATGTAGAAAAACATAAAGCCTTCTTCCAAGATCTGAAAGATGACAATGACGCCCACTTTCAACACTGTTTTGTAACATAATACTGGAAGTCCAAGCAAGAGCAACCAGACAAGTGATAAAAAAAAGAGCATCCAAATTGGAATAGAAGCATTCAAATTATCCTTGTTTGCAGATAGTATGATCTTATATTTGGAAAAACCCAAAGACTGCAAAAAAATAGAATTGATAAATAAATTATTTAAAGCTGCAGGATGCAATATTGACATAAAAATAGCATTTCTATATTCCAACAGTAACAATCTGAATAAAATATATAGTCCCATTTACAATAGCCACAAATAAAACTCAATACCCAGGAATTAATAAATGAAATGAAAGATCTCAATAATGAAAAGTATAACACACTGATGAAAGAAATTGAAGAGGACACAACAAAATGGAAAGATATTCCATGTTCATGTATTGGAAGACACAATATTGTTATAATGTCCATATTACCCAAAGCAATATACAGATTCAATCAAATCCCTGTAAAAGTACCAATGACATTCTTCACAGAAATAGAAAAAAGAATTCTAAAACTTATATGGAACTACAAACCACCCAGAATAGCCAAAGTTATCCTAAGAAAAATGAGCAAAACTGTAGAACTTACAGTACCTGACTTCAAATTATACTAGAGTTATAGTAAGCAAAACAGCATGGTATTGGCATAAAAATAGACACATAGACCAGTGGGAAAGAACATAGAACCCAGAAACAAACCCCAAACACCATAGTGAACTCATTTTCATCAAGGGTTCCAAGAACATATACTGGGGAAAAGACAGTCCCTTCAATAAATAGTGCTGTGAAAACTTGATACCCATATGCAGAATAATGAAACTAGACTCATCTCTAGCCATATACTAAACATAAATCAAAATGGATTAAATATTTAAACGTAAGGCATCAAACTATGAAAGTACTACAAGAAATCGTTGATGAAACTCTCCAGGACCTTGTTCTGGGCAAAAATGTCTTGAGTAATATCCCATAAGCACATGAAACCAAAACAAAAGTGAACCAATAAAATCACATCAAGTTTAAAAGTTTCGGCACAGCAAATAAGACAATCAACAACGCAAAGGGACAACCCACAGAATGGGAGAAAATATTTTCTAACTACCCATCTGACAAGAGATTAATGTATAGAATATATAAGTAGCTGAAACTCTATAGGAAAAAAATCTAATAATCTTATGCAAAAATAGCCAATAGATTTGAATAAACATTTTTCAAAAGAAGACACACTAATGGCAAACAGGAATATGAAAAGGTGCTCGTCACTGATCATCAGAGAAATGCAAGTAAAAACCACAGTGAAATCTTGTTTCACTCCAGTTAAATTGGCTTATATAAAGACAGGCAATAGCAAATGCTGGCAAGGATGTGGAGATGTACACTGTTGGAAATATAAATTAATACAACCACAGCTTGAAGGTTGCTCAACAGTTTGAAGGTTCCTCAAAAACCTAAATAGAGCCACCATGTGATCCAAGACACCTACTATTGGGTATATACCCATAAGAAAAGAATTCATTATATTGAAAAGACAACTGAACTCTCATGTTTGTTGCAGCACTGTTTATAATAGCTAAGAGCTGGAAGCAACCTAAATGTCCACCAAAAGATAAATGAAGAAAAAAATGGGGTACATATACACAATGATGTACTATTAAGCCATAAAAAGATATAATATCATTTGAAACCACACGGATGGAACTGGAGATTATTATACTTAGTGAAACTAGCCAGGCACAGTAAGACAAGCATCCCATGTTCTCACTTATTTGGGGGATCTAAATATCAAAACAATTGAACTAATGGACATAGAGAGTAGTAGGATGCTAACCAGAGGATGGGATGTGTATTTAAGGGTTGGAAGGATGGTGGGGAAAGTTATGGGTATATAAAACAGAATGAATGAGTAAGACC